>NW_006421887.1:0-2121 GCF_000296735.1 Chrysochloris asiatica | reverse complement strand
ACATTGTTTCTTTCTGCTGTGCATGGGGTCGCTATGAGTCGGTTCCGACTCGATGGCACCTGACAACAACAACAACATAGTCAAGGTCATATTTTGGGTCTCATGAACTAGTTTTCATTTTCTTCAGCTTCAGTTTAATTTGCATATGAGTAATTGATGGTCTGTTCTACAGTCTGCCCCTGGCCTTGTTTTCACTGATGATATGGAGCTTTTTCACCATCTCTTTTCGCAGATGTAGTCAATTTGGCTACTATGTATTCCATAACATGAGGTCTATGTGTATAGTCACCTCTTATGCTGTCTAAAGAAGATATTTAAAATGAACAAATCATTAATTTTGCAGAATTCTATCATGCATTCTCTAGCATCATTTCTTTCATCAAGGCCATATTTTCCAACTACTGGTCCTTCTTTGCTCCCAACCTTTGCATTCCAATCACCAGTAATGATCAATGCATATTGATTACATGTTTGATCAATTTCAGATTGAAGAAGTTGGTAGAATTCTCCTATTTCATCCTCATTGGCTTTAGTGGTTGGTGCATAAATTTGAATAATAGTGGTATGAACTGGGCTTCCCTGTTGTTGTTGTGATGTGCAGTGGAGTCAGTTCTAATTCATAGCGACCCTGTGCAGGGTTTCTGAGGCTGTAAATCTTTACGGGAGCAGAAAGCCTCATCTTTCTCCCTCGGAACAACTGGTAGTTTCGAACTGCTGACCTTGTGGTTCACAGCCTGATTCGTAACCACTACGCTACCAGAGCTCCTTTAGACGCATGGATAGTATCCTATCACAGACAGCATTGTACTTCATGACTGATCTGGATATGTTCTTTTTGACAATGAATGCAACACCATTCCTCTTGATTTTGGCATTCCTGGCGTGGTAAACCATGTTGTTGTCAGATTCAAATTGGCCAATACCAGTCCATTTCAGCTCACTAATGCCTAAGATATCAATGTTTATGCATTCCATTTCATTTTTGACAACTTGCAATTTTCCCAGATTCATACCTCGTACATTCATGTTCTGATTTTCAGTGGATGTTTACAGCTGTTTCTCTTCATTTTGAGTTGTGCCCCATCAGCTAATGAAGGTACTGTGGGATCTTCTCCCAGGAGCTTTACTCCATTCTCATCATCACAGTCAACTCTACTTTTAGGAGGTAGCTCTTCCCCAGTCGCATTTTGAGTGCATTCCAACCTGAGGGGCTCATTTCCCGGCACTGTTGCTGACAGTGTTTCTCAGCTATTCATAAGTTTTTCAGTGACTAAATACCCAGAATTAGTTCGTCACTCTTTCTTCCTAGTCTGTCTTCATCTGGAAGCTCATCTGAAACCTGTCCACCATTGATTACCCTGGTGGCATTTAAAATACCATTGACATAGCTTTCATAATCACAGCAACTCGCAAGCCACCACAGTATAACAAACTGACAGACTTGTGGTTGCCATTTGGCTTTAAGTGGAAACTGTCACTTTAAAATTTCCTCTGATACATGGGATTCTATAAATTGGCATCAATCAATGGCAATTAATAAAAAAATATTTTTATATGGTAAATAAACATGTTAAAAATTAATATATTTATCTTATCTATTGGTTTATATATATAACCTACTCCTTGCTTTGCAAGCCCCATTAATTCTGGGAACATGTCTTATTAATGATTAATTTCTCTGCATCTTCCTCTCATGGCGCTTTGCACATAGTAAGTTTAAGCTAAAGACAATTTTCAAAATACAACAAATCTTTTGCTGAACAACGAACAATACTAATAACACTACATTGTTGTCCATGTCTGTGTTTTCCAACCTTGATATAATTTGGATTACTTTTCACTATGCAAAATACTTCTCTAGACAAATCTGCTGCACAAGACCTTTTTAAAGTATTTAAGAGCAAAGCTATCAGTTTGAGGTCTAAGGGGAATCTGACCCAAGTCATGGTATTTTCAATAGCCTCATATGCATGTGAATATTGGGCAATTAAAATGGAATGTCATAGAATAATTGATGCATTTGAGTTACTGTGTTGGAGAAGAATAGCAAACGTACATGGACTGCCAGAAGAACAAACCAATCTGTCTTGGAAGAGATACAGCCAAAATGCTCCTTAGATG
>NW_006421886.1:0-2091 GCF_000296735.1 Chrysochloris asiatica | reverse complement strand
TGGAACTGACTCTATGGCACTTAACAACAATATATTTGTATATTAAGTACACATATTATATATGCTAGCAATGATTAGAAATTATTTTAAAATAAAACCTTTTAAAAAATAAAAATTTAAAATTTTATTTACATCAACAAATACAATATTTAGGAAAAATTTAGCAAAAGGTATGGAAACTCTCTATCCTGATCCCTGTGGAACAATTTTGAGAAAATAAAAGACCTAACTAAATGGAGTGATATGCCAACTAAAGATTTGTTATTGTTATTAAGTGTTGTTGAGTCAGTTCCGACTCACAGCAATTCTGTATAGGGTTTCTAGTGAGTTTGAGCTGCTGACCTTGCAATTCAAACCAACTTTGTGGTCCAGAGCTTATCCAAGATCTAGAAAACTCACTATTGTTAAGATATCATTTCTCCTCAAATTCATCTCAAAATCCTACCAGGCTTTTTTGGTGTATGTGTGGAGAAACTAAGTAGCTGAGTCTAAAATAATTTTAAAAATATAAAGGACCTAAAATAGCCAAAGCAATCTTGAAAAAGAACAAGGTCTGAGTTATTCCTCGATTGCCTAGTAACCATTGACTGTCCTTTTATATTTAAAAAACAAAATACAGAAAAGCAAACCAACTGCCATCCAGTCGGTATGTGTACTGACAGGGCTTGTTGTTGAGTGGGCCTCACGGTAGGGTAATAATCAACAGGCGTAGATCTGTTTCTCCGGATAACCTCTAGATACAAATGTCTGTACATCTTTTCTCTATGGTGACTCAGTTTCTCCAGAAAATGATGTTCCAAAGTCTTCTTTTGAAAGTGAGTTTGGGCATGAAGTATTGGGCACAGTGGTTGGTGGTGGTATAAATCTGGGAACTGAGAACAGGAAAGAAGATCTTGCTTTGGACTATTACCATTCATTATGCACTGTCATGTCAGTCCCTCTTTTGGGTAATTTCTTCATTGTCTTCCTCCACTATGTCTGATAAGGAGCTCTGGTAGCATAGAGGTTACGAATTGGGTTGTGAATCGCAAGGTCAGCAGTTCGAACCTACCAGCTGTTCCGTGGGAGAAAGATGAGGCTTTCTGCTCCTGTAAAGATTTACAGCCTTGGAAACCCTGTACAGGGTCGCTATGAGTCGGAACCGACTCCATGGCACATAACCAAACATGGTTGCAATCACTTAATTCTCCCAGAATTAAAACACCTTTTACATTCTAGGTAGTATGCTATACCCAGGAGATCAGAAAAATAAAAATTATTCTACCTTAGTAGAGCAGTCTACTTTAGACTAATATTCTCAAGGGAGAGAAACACATGCTTATGTGTGTATGCTTTCCTGTCTTTTTAATGAGGAAGAACGTTTTGTATGTAAGACAAATAACACACCACTTTAAAAAAATTCTCATCATAAAAATGTATCTGTAAAGCGAACATATGACACTAGTTAATAAAAGCATTCACTCTGTTAGACACTACTGTTAGCATGTACATGTATTAATTTATTTAATCCTCCCCACAGCCGTATATATTAGTCATTACATTTTAATCTCATTTGTAGAAGAGAAAACAAACTATAGTTGTGTAGCTTCTTCTAGAGTCACACAAGGGGACTAATTTAACAGTCAATGCTAATCAGTAAGTTATCCTGTTCTTTCCGTTGAATTGATTGAGGTACAAATATTATATACAAGGAGTTTGCAACCATGGCAAAAAATAAAAACAAAGCACAGAAACCAAGACAAGCAATGAAAGTGAATAGGGTTAAATATCTTCTCTCTTCCCCAACTCTCCACTGGTAATTGAAATCACAGGCTGACAGGTGGAGCTTCTCCCATGCCTCTGATGATGAGGTCAAAGAGTGCTTACTTCTAGATAAGTGTATGAGACAGCTTTCAAAAAAAGACTGGAAGCTCCTGATAAAAACTGAAACTTTTCCCACCCTAGGAATATTTGTGGGGCTGAGTGGGTATCAGTATGGTTGGGAAAACCTCTAGAGAAATATGGGAGTGCTAGAAAAAGCCGTTTGAACTGCAAGGTCGGCAGTTCAAACTCACTAGCTGCTCCTTGGAAACCCTATACAGGGTTGCTATG
>NW_006421885.1:0-2122 GCF_000296735.1 Chrysochloris asiatica | reverse complement strand
CATAGCAACCCTGTATAGGGTTTCCAAGGAGCAGCTAGTGAGTTTGAACTGCCGACCTTGCAGTTCAAACGGCTTTTTCTAGCACTCCCATATTTCTCTAGAGGTTTTCCCAACCATACTGATACCCACTCAGCCCCACAAATATTCCTAGGGTGGGAAAAGTTTCAGTTTTTATCAGGAGCTTCCAGTCTTTTTTTGAAAGCTGTCTCATACACTTATCTAGAAGTAAGCACTCTTTGACCTCATCATCAGAGGCATGGGAGAAGCTCCACCTGTCAGCCTGTGATTTCAATTACCAGTGGAGAGTTGGGGAAGAGAGAAGATATTTAACCCTATTCACTTTCATTGCTTGTCTTGGTTTCTGTGCTTTGTTTTTATTTTTTGCCATGGTTGCAAACTCCTTGTATATAATATTTGTACCTCAATCAATTCAACGGAAAGAACAGGATAACTTACTGATTAGCATTGACTGTTAAATTAGTCCCCTTGTGTGACTCTAGAAGAAGCTACACAACTATAGTTTGTTTTCTCTTCTACAAATGAGATTAAAATGTAATGACTAATATATACGGCTGTGGGGAGGATTAAATAAATTAATACATGTACATGCTAACAGTAGTGTCTAACAGAGTGAATGCTTTTATTAACTAGTGTCATATGTTCGCTTTACAGATACATTTTTATGATGAGAATTTTTTTAAAGTGGTGTGTTATTTGTCTTACATACAAAACGTTCTTCCTCATTAAAAAGACAGGAAAGCATACACACATAAGCATGTGTTTCTCTCCCTTGAGAATATTAGTCTAAAGTAGACTGCTCTACTAAGGTAGAATAATTTTTATTTTTCTGATCTCCTGGGTATAGCATACTACCTAGAATGTAAAAGGTGTTTTAATTCTGGGAGAATTAAGTGATTGCAACCATGTTTGGTTATGTGCCATGGAGTCGGTTCCGACTCATAGCGACCCTGTACAGGGTTTCCAAGGCTGTAAATCTTTACAGGAGCAGAAAGCCTCATCTTTCTCCCACGGAACAGCTGGTAGGTTCGAACTGCTGACCTTGCGATTCACAACCCAATTTGTAACCTCTATGCTACCAGAGCTCCTTATCAGACATAGTGGAGGAAGACAATGAAGAAATTACCCAAAAGAGGGACTGACATGACAGTGCATAATGAATGGTAATAGTCCAAAGCAAGATCTTCTTTCCTGTTCTCAGTTCCCAGATTTATACCACCACCAACCACTGTGCCCAATACTTCATGCCCAAACTCACTTTCAAAAGAAGACTTTGGAACATCATTTTCTGGAGAAACTGAGTCACCATAGAGAAAAGATGTACAGACATTTGTATCTAGAGGTTATCCGGAGAAACAGATCTACGCCTGTTGATTATTACCCTACCGTGAGGCCCACTCAACAACAAGCCCTGTCAGTACACATACCGACTGGATGGCAGTTGGTTTGCTTTTCTGTATTTTGTTTTTTAAATATAAAAGGACAGTCAATGGTTACTAGGCAATCGAGGAATAACTCAGACCTTGTTCTTTTTCAAGATTGCTTTGGCTATTTTAGGTCCTTTATATTTTTAAAATTATTTTAGACTCAGCTACTTAGTTTCTCCACACATACACCAAAAAAGCCTGGTAGGATTTTGAGATGAATTTGAGGAGAAATGATATCTTAACAATAGTGAGTTTTCTAGATCTTGGATAAGCTCTGGACCACAAAGTTGGTTTGAATTGCAAGGTCAGCAGCTCAAACTCACTAGAAACCCTATACAGAATTGCTGTGAGTCGGAACTGACTCAACAACACTTAATAACAATAACAAATCTTTAGTTGGCATATCACTCCATTTAGTTAGGTCTTTTATTTTCTCAAAATTGTTCCACAGGGATCAGGATAGAGAGTTTCCATACCTTTTGCTAAATTTTTCCTAAATATTGTATTTGTTGATGTAAATAAAATTTTAAATTTTTATTTTTTAAAAGGTTTTATTTTAAAATAATTTCTAATCATTGCTATCATATATAATATGTGTACTTAATATACAAATATATTGTTGTTAAGTGCCATAGAGTCAGTTCCAACTCATTGAGACACTGTATAGGGTTTCCAAG
>NW_006421884.1:0-2123 GCF_000296735.1 Chrysochloris asiatica | reverse complement strand
TTTTTGTTTTTGTTTTTTTCTTTTAGGGTTTTGTATATTTCTCCCCATTGCCTTCTTGCCTACATGGTTTCTGCCGAGAAATCAGAGCTTAATCTGATTTTCTGGCCTTGTAAGTAACACTTCTCTTTTCCCTTGCTGCTTTGAGGATTCTCTTCTTATCACTGATTTTGGAGAGCTTGATTATTATATGTCTTGGTGATTTTCTTTTAGGGTCTATCCTTCCTGGGGTGCATTCGGCTACTTTAATGTTTATTTTCTCATCTTTCAAGATGTTAGGGAAATTTTCTTCCCGAAGCTCTTCAACTATCTTCTCTGTGGACTTCTCTGATTCTTCCTGTTCTGGAATACCAATAATTCTTAAGTTATTTCTCTCCATGTTATCCAACATGAATCATAGACTTCTTCAGTTTTTGTTTTTTTGTTTTGTTTTTTTTTAAACCTTTTTTCTGTTTGCTCTTATATCTTAGCATTATTTAGAGATTTGTCTTCCAGATCACTGGTTCTGGCTTCCATCTTCTATTCTGCTCCTTTCCCCTTTCTGCATTCCATTGGGTCACTTCTCTTTGGAGTGGGCACAAACACAGCTCTCTTCCCATCAGTCAGCCAGATAGTTGTCTTCCAAATTTCTTGACATACATGAATGAGTGTCTCCAGTGCCACCTCACTTTCTTGAAACATTTCAATTTGTATTCCATCAATTCCTGGTAACTTGTTCTTTCTTTGCCAATTCCTTCAATGCACCTTGGACTTCTTCTTTCAGTATCATTGGCTCTTGATCATATTCTACCTCTTGAAATGGTTGAACATGAACCATTTCTTTTTGGTACAGTGATTCTGTGTATACCTTCCATCTTCTTTTGATGCATTCTGGATCATTCAATACTTTGCCTAGAGAATCTTTCAATAATAAAAATCAAGGCCTGAATTATTTCTTCAGTTCCCCAGCTTGAGAAATGCTGAGTGTGTTCTTCCTTTTTGTTTTTCTGATTCCAGATCTTTGCACATTTATCTTCTCAAGCTGATCTTTGAAATTTTCTGTTCAGCTCTTGGACCTCCTCATTTTTCTGTTTGCTTTAGCATCTCTACTCTGGAGAGCAAGTTTCAGCATATCTTCTGACATCCATTTTGACCTTTTCCTTCTTTCTTGTCTTCTCAATGACTTTTTGCTTTCTTCCTGTATGATGTCCTTGATGCAATCCCACAACTCTTCTTGTCTTCAGTCTTTAGTGTTGAATGTATCAAATCTGTTCTTCAGATGGTCTCTAAATTCAGGTGGGATATATTCAAGGTCATATTTTGGCTCTTGTGGACTTGTTTTCATTTTCTTCAGCTTCAGTTGGAATTTGCACTTGAGCAATTGATGGCCTGTTCCACAATCTGCCTCTGGCCTTGTTTTGACAGATGTAATAGAGCTTTTCCATCGTCTCTTTCCACAGATGTAGTCAATTTGGTTTATCTGTATTCCATCTGGTGAGGTCCATGTGTATAATCATTTCTTATGCTGTCTAAAGAAGGTATTTGAAATGAACAAATCATTGATTTTTCAGAAATCTATCATACCATCTCCAGCATCATTTCTATCACCAAGACCATATTTCCCAACTACTGATCCTTCCTCTTTGCTCCGAACCTTTGCATTACAATCACCAATAATGATCAATAAACCTTGATTGCATGTTTGATTAATTTCAGATTGAAGAAGGTGGTAGAATTCTTCTGTTACATCCTCACTGGCTTTAGTGGTTGGTGTGTAAATTTGAATAATAGTGATATTAACTGGTCTTCCCTGTACGTGCATGAATATTATCCTACCACAGACAGTGTTGTACCTCATAACTGACCTGGATATGGTCTTTTTGACAGAGAATGCAACACCATTCCTCTTGAATATGTCATTCCTGATATAGTAAACCATGTGGTTGCCAGATTCAAAATGGCCAATACTAGTCCATTTCAGTTCACTAATGCCTAAGATATCAATGTTTATATGTTACATTTCATTTTTGACAATTTCTAATTTTCCTAGATTCATACTTTGTACATCCCATTTTCTGATTATTAATCAATGTTTATAGCTGTTTCTTTTCATTTTGATTTGTGCCCCATCAACAAATGAAGGCCCC
>NW_006421883.1:0-2124 GCF_000296735.1 Chrysochloris asiatica | reverse complement strand
GAGACATGCCTTAAATAAAGGCCAAGATTTGGCTCTAGTCTGAAAGAATGAAATAGAAAGAAGTAGTTAGCTTCAAACAGTGGGATTTGAGATTATTATTCTCTTTTCAAAACTCTTCTATGTTATTTAAACTATCTACAATGAGCACATATTACATAAACAGACAAAATATACTTTTTGGCTATATTATAGTTTCTAAAGTTTATTTGATTATCTGTCTTACTCTTCTCAGCTTAAGATCATTTCAGAAATGTCTTAAAGTCACCAACAAGCTGATAAATAGCCAAAATCCAAATCCAGATAGTCTGACGACCGACCAGCAGTTGTTACTACAGTCTTACTGCTTTATTGTACTGGAACAGAAGTTAATTAGAAGGCAGATGGATCAAGCAAGCAATCAAGTTTCTTCAAGACAAACCCTCCTCTAAGACTGAAATTCAAAGGGAAAACATGAGCAGGCATGTAAGCTTGCTAACGACCACATTGGTTTACTGGTGAGTGGAAGGTGGGAAAGGCAGCAATGAAGAAATGGGCTGAGTTCGACCACGTGACATTGATCCTGTTGACATAGAGATGAGAGAAAGAAGAGGAAGGGCTGGTGAAAAGGAAAGTGTGTGAGACCTGGAGACACCTGAGCCCATGGACAAGGACACAGCCACAGAGGGCTAGAGCTGAGAGTGAAGCTGATATGAAGTGAGGGGAGATGCACAAGAATACCCAAACTTGGGAATAGTACCCATTTGAACTAGCCTCGATGGCTTGATAATCAGAACTTGACTTGTTGTTGTTGTTAGGTGCCATCGAGTAGGTACCGACTCATAGCGACCTTATGCACAGCAGAATGAAACACTGCCGTCTTGGGCCAACCTCACTACTGTTGCCACACTTGAGCTCATCAATGCTACCACTTGTCCAATCCATCTCGTTGGGAGTCTTCCTCTTTTTCTCTGACCCTCCACCTTACCAAACATGATACCTTTCTCCAGCGACTGGTCCCTCCTGACAATATGTCCAAAGTAAGAGAGACAAAGTTTGGCCATCATGGCCTCCAAAGAGCACTCTGGCTGCACTTCTTCCAACACAGATTTGTAGGTTCTTTTGGTAGCCTGTGGCACTTTTAATATTCTCCTCCAACACCATACCTCAAAAGCATCAATTCTTCTAAGGTCTTCCTTATTCACTGTCCAGCTTTCACATGCATATGAGGTAATTGAAAATACCATGGCTTGGGTCAGGTGCACCTTAGTCTTCAAGTTGACATCTTTGCTCTTCAATACTTCAAAAAGTTTGGCAGAGATCCATATTTGTGCCCATTCCAAAGAAAGGAGACCCAACGGAATGAGGAAATCATCAGACAATATATTTGATACCCCATGCGAGTAAAGTTTTAATAAAGGTAATACAGATATGGCTGCAAGCATTCATTGACAGAGAACTTCCAGAGGCTCAAGCTGGATTCAGAAGAGGACGTGGAACAAGGGATATCATTGTTGATGTCTGATGGATCTTGTCTGAAAGCAGAGAATATCAGAAAGATGTTTACCTGTGCTTTATTGACTACGCAAAGGCTTTCAATTGTGTGGATAGTGACAAGCTATGGACAACATTGTGAAGTATGAGTATTCTGGAACCCTTAATTGTGCTCATGAGGAATCTGTACATAGACTCATGGAGGTATGAACTCTAAATACCAACAGAGAGGGAAGGAGTATTCACATCAAGTATCAATGCTATCCCCTCTGTACACAGGGTAGATAGGGATGGACAACTCAGACATTGGCTACCTAAAATGAGAGGGTGATAAAGGCACAAAGTGACTAGCTTACAAGGTTTCAAGGAGGAGTTTAATGAAATAGTGTGCTGGGGTGGAGGGGGAAGAGTCCCCACTGAATAGTTTTCATCTTGTCTAGATGGGTCTGGTTAAAAGAGACGGGGATACGATTCTTATGATTCAATAGTAAGTAATTATTATCATGACTAACTGTGACTGTCACAATTGTAAAGATTTGTAATAAAAATGGGGGAATAGGTAATCTTACAGTCCAGTAACAAAGGACTGTAGGACCATCAAGGGAGAAGAGTGCAAGTGAAATGTGAGACCTTATCCAGAGAAGCAGCGACACC
>NW_006421882.1:0-2086 GCF_000296735.1 Chrysochloris asiatica | reverse complement strand
CAGTCAAGAAATCAAACGACATATTGCATTAGGCAAATCTGCTGCACAAGACCTTTTGAAAGTGTTGAAGAGCAAAAATGTCAGCTTGAGGACTAAGGTGCGCCTGACCCAAGCCATGGTATTTTCAATAACCTCATATGCATGTGAAAGCTGGACCGTGCATAAGGAAGACTGTAGAAAAATTGACACTTTTGAGTTATAGTGTTGGAGGAAAATATTGAAAGTGCCATGGGCTGCCAAAAGAACCAACAGGTCTGTGTTGGAAGAAGTGCAGCCAGAGTGCTCCTTGGAGGCCAACATGGACAAACTTCATCTCATACTTTGGACATATTGTCAGGAGGGACCAGTAGCTAGAGAAAACATGTCATCCTTGGCAAGTGGGGGTTCAGAGAAAATGAGGAAGACCCCAATGATATGGATTTGCCAGGTGGCAGCATCGATGGACTCAAGCATGGCAACCGTAGTGAGGTTGGCCCAGGATTGAGCAGTGTTTCGTTCTGCTGTGCATAAAGTCGCTATGAGTCGATAATGACTTGATGGCACCTAACAGCAACAATTCATGGTGAATAAGGAGGAATTTTTATTTCCAGGCAGTGCATTCGATAATCTAAATGGGGAGCTTCTCCTGGATGGTTCTGTAATAATTTATGGATAGTATGTTTGTTGATTAGCCTGGTGGTTTATTGGTTAAAGTGCTTGGCAGCTAAAGTGTTTGGTAAGTGATTAGAACTTACCAGATGTTCTATAGAAGAAGGCTGTTAACAGTCTGTTTTCATAAAGATTACAGCCTTGTAACCCTATAGAGTTGGTGTTGGAACTCTGAAACACATATAAAGGAATATTTGGAGGATTGCAGGGCTTACAGCTAGGTGAATTTGTAGGAGAATCAAAAAATCCATTGTTTTTCAATTCAAGACGCTGAGCTATTCCCGAAGCCGCCATCTTGGGAGAGACCATTTGATTTTATCAGGATTGATAGCGAAATTTAAAGTGACAGTTTCAACAAAAAACCAAACGGCCACCACTCATCTGTCTGTCATGCTGTAGTGGCTTGAGTTGCTGTGATTCTGAGGGCTATGACACCGGTATTTTAAATAACCAGCAGGGTCACCCATGGTGGACAGGTTTCAGTTGAGCTTCCAGACAAAGACACTCTAAGAAGAAAGAGTGATGAATTACTTCCAAATCGTTAGTCACTGAAAACCTTATGAATAGCAGAGAAACACTGTCAGAAACAGGGCCGGAAAATGATCCCCTCAGGTTGGAAGGCATTCAAAATGCGAATGGGGAAGAGATGCCTCCTCAAAGTAGAGTTGACCATGATGATGTGAATGAAGTTAAGCTCATGGGAGAAAAATCCACAGAATCTTCATTTGCTGATGGGGCACAACTCAAAATGAAGAGAAACATCTGTAAACATCCATTGAAAATCTACACATGGAATGTACGAAGTATGAATTTGGAAAAATTGGAAGTTGTCTAAAATGAAATGGAACACATAAACATCGATATCTTAGGCATTAGTGAGCTGAAATGGATTGGTATTGGCCATTTTGAATCTGACAACCACATGGTTTATTATGCAGGGAATGACAAATTGAAAAGGAATGGTGTTGCATTCATCATCAAAAAGAATATATCCAGATCAGTCATGAGGTACAATGCTGTAAGTGATAGGATAATAACCATGCGCCTACAGGGAAGCCCAGTTAATACCACTATCATTCAAATTTATGCACCAACCACTAAACCCAGTGAGGATGAAATAGAAGAGTTTCTTCAATCTGAAATCAATCAAACTTGCAATCAAGATGTATTACTCATTACTGTTAATTGGAATGCAAAGGTTGGGAGCAAAGAGGAAGGACCAGTAGTTGGAAAATATGGCCTTTGTGATAGAAATGATGCTGGAGAACGCATGATAGAATTCTGCAAAACCAATTATTTGTTTATTTCAAATACCTTCTTTAGACAGCATAACAGACGACTATATACATGGACCTCGCCAGATGGAACACATAGAAATCAAATTGACTACATCTGTGGAAAGAGAAGATGGAAAAACTCCATATCATCAGTGAAAACA
>NW_006421881.1:0-2082 GCF_000296735.1 Chrysochloris asiatica | reverse complement strand
GTGAACTATGAGTATTCCTGAGCACTTAATTGTACTCGTGAGAAACCTATGCATAGACCAAGAGGCAGTTATTTGAAAAGAACAATGGAATAACGAATGCTTTAAAATTAGGAAAGGTGTGATCCAATACTTGTTCAATCTGTATCATAAGCAAACAATACAAGAAGATGGATTATATGAAGAAAAATGTGGCATCAGGATTGAAGGAAGACTCATTAAGAACCTGTGATATGCAGATGATATAATCTTGCTTGTTGAAAGTGAAGAGAACTTCAAATACTTACTGATGAAGATCAAAGACCACAGCCTTCCATATGGGTTGTATCTCAATGTAAAGACAAGAAAAACATCCTCACCATTAAGCCAATAAACAACATCCATATAAACTGAGAAAAGGCTGAATTTGTCAAAGACTTCATTTTGCTCATATCTACAATCAATGCTTATGGAAGCAGCAGTCAAGAATTCAAATGATGCATTGCATTAGGCAAATCTGCTGCTCAAGACCTCATTAAAGTGTTGAAGAGCAAAGATATCAGTTTGAGGACTAAGGTGTGCCTGTCCGAAGCCATGGTATTTGCTATAACGTCTACGTATGCAAAAGTTGGACAGTGAATAAAGAAGACCATAAAAGAAGTTATGCATTTGAGTTATGGTGTTGTAGGAGAATATTAAAAGTGCCATGGACTACCAAGAGGACAAACAAATCTGTGTTGGAAGAAGTACAACCACAAAGCTCCTCTGAAGCCTGGATGGCCAAACTTCATCTCTCATACTTCAGACATAATATCATGAGGGACCACTCACCAGAGAAGGATATCATGCTTGTTAAAGTGGAAGGTCAGAGAAAAAGAGGAAGACACCCAATGAGATGGATTGGCACAATGGCAGCAGCTATGGGCTCAGGCATAGCAAGGATTGTTAGGTTGGCCCAGGACTGGGCAGAGTTCTGTTGTGTATAGAGTGGCTATGAGTCAGTACAGACTCAATAGTACCTAACAACAACAACAACATATGTTCGTTTGTCCTACTGTGGTGGCTTGCATGTTGCTGGAAGCTATGCCCCCACTATTTTGAATACCTGTAGGTTTAAATATAGTGGAAGAATTTCAGCTGAGCTTTCAGAAGGAGAGATAAACTACTTGCAAATGTTTAGCTTCTGAGAACTTTATGAATAGCAGTAAAACATTTTCAGATAGCTAGCACCAGAATATTGAATATTGAAACATGATGAAGAGCACCAGAATATGCAGATATAGAGATGGAAGTTGAGCCCCTCAGGTTGGAAGACACTCAAGTCACAACTGGGTCAGAGCTGTTTCTTCGAAGTATACTGGGCCAGAATGACACAAATAGACTAAGATTTCAGGACCTTCATTTGCTGATGGTACACAACTCAAAATGAGGAGAAAATCCAGTAATAACTGGAACATGGAATGCACAAAATATGAATCTAGGAAAATTTGAAGTTGTGAAAAATGAAATGGAATACATAAATATTGATATCCTAGGCATTAGGGAGCTGATATGGACTGGCATCGGCCACTTTGAATCTCATAGTCACATGTTTTATTATGCCTGTAATGAGAAATTGAAGTGGAATGACATCACATTCATTATCAAAAAGATCATTTCAAAATCTATCTTGATGTACAATGCTGCCTGAAATAAGATAATATCCATATGCCTACCTACAAAGAAGACTGGGATTCCTGGTGTGGTGCTGCAGGATAAGCACCAGACCTCAAGGTCGGTTTGAACTGCAAGGTCAGAGGTTCAAACTAACTAACTACTCTTTGGAAACCCTATACAGGTTCACTATGAGTTTTAACTGGCTCAATGGCACTTAACAATAGCAACAACAAAGAAGACCAGTTAATACAACTATTATTCAAATGTATGCACTGACCATTAAAGCCAGTGATAATTAAATTGAAGAATATTACCAACTTCTTCAGTCTGAAATAGATTAAATATGCAAACAAAATGTATTGATAATTACTGGTGATTGGAATGCAAAAGTTGGAAACAAAGAGGTAGGATCAGTTACTGGAAAATATAGACTTGGTGATACAAATGATG
>NW_006421880.1:0-2125 GCF_000296735.1 Chrysochloris asiatica | reverse complement strand
ATGGCGCTGTAGGATAAGCACGCGATTGCAAGGTCAGTTTGAAAAGCAAGGTCGGAGGTTCAAACTTGACAGTCACTCCTTGGAAACCCTATACAGGGCCACTGTTAGTCATAACTGACTCCATGGCACTTAACAACAACAACATGTACATGTGAGTATATGAATATGTCTATCTATCTATCTCTGTAGTGTTTTCTTCATTCCACAGACAGTTGTCAATATTCATATGGATTCTAGGACCTCTTGCAGTAAATTCACGGGTCTGAAGCATACAAGCCTAGAGCTGCTGTCTGGACAATGTTGTTGTTGTTGTTAAGTGCTGTGGAGTCGATTCCGACCCATAGCGACCCTGTACAGGGTTTCCGAGGCTGTCAATCTTTACGGAAGCAGACCGCCTTATCTTTCTCCCGCGGAACCGCTGGTAGTTTCGAACTGCCGACCTTGAGGTTAGCAGCTCGATTTGTAACCACTACGCTACAGAAGCCACTAAGTATCATTGAGTAGGTGAATAACATGATGAGACCTATGTTATGGAAACACTGAGGTTTAGAGATGGAAGATACTTTCTAAAGAAAGTGTTTTATTGGCCCAAACTGCTAGACTTACAAAAGAAGAATTTGCAACTTACAGAAATAAGAAACTGGCTAAGGTTATCAGTAAAAGACTACAATAGTATACAGGTTCTTAAGTGATCTCAGAACATAGTAAGATGCTTCCACCAGGAGGATCACCCAAACATACCATTAGCAATCAGAAATGAATATTTGTTCTGATTTAGTAAAATATGATGAATTGCAACATGCCTTAAATTAGGTTTACCTTGTTTTCCTTGCTGTAGAATATGGGGACTATAGTATTTTCAAAATCTGATATTTAACAGTAGATGGATTATACTCTAGCTTTACTCTAAGACTGTATCTAAGAACATTATTTTTTACTTCTCTTTGTATGTATTTTTGTAAAAAAATAAAACATGGTTTCTCAAGGTCATTTAGAATTTCAGCAAGGGAGATAATAAATATACTTTGTTTTGTACATAAGACCTATTTGAAAATTTAACTGTTAACTGCATATTTTAATATGTAACTTTATGATATATTTATGAAAAACGTATTTAAATATACCCTCAAGTAAAAAGTTTTTCTTTTGTTATTCTAGTGGATTTCCACATGATTTGAAAAAATAGGCCTATATTAGATATATTAATATGTAGTATTAATGTATTAGCATTGTATATATATATATATAGTAGCTCTCTCTATATATATTATAGCTCTCTCTCTCTCTCTCTCTCTAGGGTGGCCCAGGATCGGACATTGTTTTGTTTAGCTGTGCATGGGGTGGCTGTGAGTTGGTTCCGACTTGATGGCACCTGACAACAGCAACAACAAATATAGACAAAGACGTGGAGATGAGAGGGTATTTGGTAAATTGTTGACACTTCGGTCATAGTCTGATAAAGTCTAGAGTATAGGCGCTATCAGGAACAAAGTGTGCAAAAGAGGCAATGATGTAAATCTGTGTTATAATGTCACAACTGTGTGTCATTTTATGGTTGTTGTTGTTGTTGTTAAGGGCCATCGAGTCAGTTCTGATCCATAGAGACCCTATGGTTTCCAAGGAGTGACTGGTGAGCTTGAACCGCAGACCTTGAAGTTCAAACGGTTTTGCAGTCTGGCGCATTAACCCACAGCACCACACCAGGACCCATTTTATGGTTAGTAATTCCCAATTTTGAGGAGTATGAGGGCAAATTTTATTACCCTCAGGGCAAACTTTCAGCCAGGAGCAGATAATTATAGAGGGGGAAACATAATTAGTAAGGTATGCTCACTATAGAAGCTGTAATAGTCAATCATTCAAAATCAAAGGGGCAACAAGTACCTAAGGGCGGGCAAAGGTGAGAGGGAATGGGAAGGTGGGTAAAATGGAAATAGGAGCCATAAGGAGGAAGTGGGATGACTGCTGTTTCTTGGAAGGGACTGCAATCTTGAGATGAAACAAAGGATATTATTTGTTTAATGTAAAACTGATGCTCTTGTCTAGGCTTCATTCAATTCACAATAAAGATTTTTTTTTTTTTTAAAGAACATGAATACATTAAAAACAAAAAATAAAAATATAT
>NW_006421879.1:0-2127 GCF_000296735.1 Chrysochloris asiatica | reverse complement strand
AAAACCAAAGAAGGACATCACTAAGAAAGAAAATTATAGACCAATATCCCTCATGAACATAGATGCAAAAATTCTCAACAAAATCCTAGCCAACAAAATCCAACAGCACATCAAAATAATACATCATGACCAAGTGGGATTCATATCAGGGAAGCAAGGATGGTTCAACATTAGAAAAACAATCAGTGTAATCCACCATATAAATTAGAAAAAGGGAAAGAACCGCATGATCATATAAATTGATGCAGAAAAGGCATTTGACAAAATCCAACACGCATTCCTGATAAAAACACTCAACAAAGTAGGAATTGAAAGGAAAGTCCTCAACATAATTAAAAGCATATACAAAACCAACAGCCTACATCACTCTCTGAAAGCCTTCCCTCTGTGAACGGGAACCAGACAATGATGTCCTTTGTCACCACTCCTATTCAATATTGTACTGGAAGTCTTAGCCAGATGTATAAGATAAGATAGGAAAATTAAAGTCTTCCAAATTGGTAAAGAGGAAATAAAGCTCTCTCTATTTGCAGACAATATGATCCTATACATAGAAAACCCAAAAAACCAAAGCTACTAGACCTCATTGGAAGATTCAGCAAAGTGGCAGGGTGTAAGATCAACATACAAAAATCAATTGGATTCCTCTATACCAATAATGACAGGAGTGCATGGGCTAAGTGGGACAGAGGTAAATAGTGATATATGCTCAACCTTGCAATAACAGGGCTCCAGGATACAGGGATAGAGGCATGGTTTGAATGAGTAAAAGAGGGGAAATAATGTTAAGATGCTTGGCTGTCTTTTAAATCTTGTTTCCCTTGCCTACTACTGTAAAATAGATACTTGAGGGGAAGAGAAAGGAATAGCCAGAAACTTCACCATAGAAAGCTTGTAAGTATTTAAGGAATACCTAGATGAGGCTTTCTACTCCCGTAAAGATTTACACCCTCGGAAACCCTGTACAGGGTCGCTATGGGTCGGACCCGACTCGATGGCACTCAACAACAACAACAACAACAACAACAACAAGTGGCTAGAACTTGCCCAGTGAAAGAGGCTTCCTGCGGAGCCTTTGTAGTGCATAAAACCATAGGTGGAATCTGGATCCCCATCCAGAATCTTCTGAGGTGGTAAATTTCCATTTGAAAGGACAGGCAGACCAGCCTGGTGCTGCTGGAAGAACAGGAGATACTTCTTGAAAGAAAGACCAGCAGGAAAAGTAAAAAACAATAACAGCAATCTGATTGGCTGCCACAAGAATAAGCAAGTTCTTCACAGGAGAGTCATCAAGGCAAGCGGACTGGCAAACCCCTTCCAAGACTGAGATTCAAGGGGAATATAAGAGCAGGCATGTGATCTTGCTGGTGATCACATTGGTCTACCGACAAGGGGAAGTGGGGGGAAAACAGCAATGAAGTTGTGAGCTAAGTCTGACCACGTTCAACAGACTCCTGTCCACCTGAATTTATACCTGGTTGACCAGCAGTATGGTGAGACCTTGGGATTCCTAGACTCAGGGACAAGGCCACAGAGGATTAGAGAATGCAGTGAAGTGTCTACAATTTGATGAACTTGACCTATACTTGTGGATGTAGTAGCACAAAAGTGGGAACTAATCTTTACATCAAGGATCCTTCCCACCCCCTCGGTGTTGACAGGGATGGGCAACTCAGACATTGGCTACCCAAAATTGGGGGTGGGGGGCTACAAAGGCATGAAGTGACTGGTTTACAAGCTTTCAAGTGGTAGCCTAGTTTCACAGGGTGCAGTGGAAGGTAGACTCTCCACTGAGTGGTTTTCAGCATATCTGGACAAGGCTGGTGAAAGGAGATGGGGATAAGACTCTTGTGGTTCAATAGTGAATAATTGCTATCAGGACTGATTGTGAGTGTTGCAAATGTGAAGATAGATGTTTTGTAACAAAAGGAGGAGAGTAGTTGATCTGGCAGTCCAGGACTGGAGGACCCTGGGACCTTCAAGGGAGAAGAGAGGAATGCGGGACCCTATCCAGAGAAGCAGTCACCCAAGATGGAGGTAGAGACGATGACATGGAGAGATGGAGCGGCTTGGGACTCTGGACCCAGGGAGGGAGAGTGGCTCTGTGCTGATGGCTGTGGGGCAGGC
>NW_006421878.1:0-2129 GCF_000296735.1 Chrysochloris asiatica | reverse complement strand
ACCTTCTGTGGAAGCACCATATTGCTTTTTCCAGAGAGGTTGAACCATTTTGCAGTCCCACCAGCAATGCAGGAGTGTCCCAGTCTCTCCACATCCCCATCAGCATTTATTGTCCTCTATTTTTTAATCTTTGCTGTTATTGCTGGTGTGAGATGATATCTCATTGTTATTTTGATTTGCATTTCTCTAATGGCTAGTGATCATGAACGTTTCTTCATATATTTGTTGGCTGCTTGGATCTCCTCCTTGGTGAAGTGTCTGTTCATGTCTTGCACCCATTTTTTAATTGGGTTATTTGTCTTTTTCTTGTAGAGATGTTGTAGTTTCCTATATATTTTGGAAATGAGTCCCTTGTCTGATGTTTCAATCCAAAAGATATTTTCCCATTCTGTTGGTTCCCTTTTTACTCTTCTGGTAAAGTCTTTTGATGTATATAAGTTTTTAATTTTTAGTATGTCCCAGTCATCTATTTTGTCTAATTTTGTTTGTTTGGATTTCAAAATGTTTTTTAGTCTGTGTATTCCCTGAATTAGTGCCCTCACATTTGTCCTGATTTTTTCATTGATGGCCTTCATATTAAACCACTGGTTCTTGGCCATATACTACCTCCAGAAATGGTACCATGACTATATATTTCTTCCATTTTCTTTTGATACTTTAACATCTGTTAATATTTTGCCATATTGTTATTGTATCAATTCATAGCAACCCTATGTACAGGAGGATGAAACACTGCTCAGTTCTGTGCAAATCTGACAATTGTTGCTTCATTTGAGCCCATCCTTCTGCCACTGTGCCAATTCATCTAGTTGGAAGTCTTCCTCTTTTTCTCCCACCCTCCATTTTACTGAACATGATATCCTTTTCCAGGGACTGGTCCCTCCTGACAAAATGTCGTAAGTATCTGAGATGAAGTCTGGCTATCCAGGCTTCCAGGGAGCATTCTGGCAATACTTCCAACTCAGATTGATTTGTTCTTTTGGTAATCCATAATACTTTCAATATTCTTCTCCCAAACCATAACTCAAATGCATCAATTCTTCTGTAGTCTTCCTTATTCACTGTTCAATTTTTGCATGCATATGAAGTTATTGAAAATACCATGGCTTGGGTCAGGCAAACTTTATTCCTCAAACTGGCATTTTTGCTCTTGAACACTTTAAAGAGATTTTGTGCATCAAATTTACCTATTGCAATATTTCATGTGATTTCTTGACTGCTACTTCCATGAATGTTGGTGATTGATCTGAGCAAAATGAAGTCTTTGACAATTTCAATCTTTTCTCCAGTTTTATGGAGTTTATTTATTCATCCAGTGGTGAGAATTTTTGCTTTCTTTACATTGAGGTGCAACCCGTACTGAAGGCTGTTGTCTTTGATCTTCATCAGTAGGCATTTTAAGTTCTTTTCACTTTCAGCAAGCAAGGTTGTATCATTTACATATCAGAGGTTGTTAATGAGCGAGTATCCAATCATGATGTCACGTTTTCTTCATATAACCAAACTTCTCAGATTATTTGCTCAGCATACAGATTGAATATGTATGGTAAAAGAATACAACCCTAGCACACACCTTTTCCAGTTTTAAATCATTCAGTGTTGCCATGTTCATAATAATATGAACAACTACCTCTTGGTCTATGTACAGGTTTCTCATGAGCACAACTAAGTGTTCCAGAATACTCATTCTCTGCAATGCTGTCCATAGCTTGTCATCATCCACACAATCCAAAGCCTTTTCATAGTTAGTAAAGCACAGGTAAACATTTTTCTGATATTCTCAGCTTTCACCAAATATCTGTCTAACATTAGCAATAATATCCCTCATTCCATGTCCTCTTGCGAATCTGGCTTGAACCTCTGAAAGTTCTCTGTCAATGTATGGTTGCAGTCATTTTTGAATTATCTTTAACAAAATTTTGTTTGCATTTAGTATTATTGACTTTGTCCTAGAACCCTTCAATATTGAACCTCAAGACTTAAATTTCTTTTCAGGTCTTTCAATGTGAGAAAGGCCAAGTGTGTTCTTCTCTTTTGGTTTTCTAACTCTAGGTTTCTCACATTTCATTATAGTACTTTATTTTGTCTTCTGGAATCACCCATTGAAATCTCTTGTTCAGGTCTTTTAC
>NW_006421877.1:0-2080 GCF_000296735.1 Chrysochloris asiatica | reverse complement strand
CTGATGATGTGCCCTGTAAACTTTCACTCAATCCAAAATAAAAACATTTAATTAAATAAAAAAAGAGAAGCCATTGTTGTGTTGTATATTATGTTAGTATCTAAGACTTATTATCTTTGTTAATTTTCAGAGGACACACAAGATCATGCCAGAGCTCTAGATAAGACTTTTATTCTCCTTATTGTGGTCTACCAAATATTCAATATGTGGTCCCTAATTATCTTACTTGTCAGTCTATTTCTTTCCAGATATTCCTTTTCACTTTCAGCTATTGTTAGCATATATTTCTTTCTATTTCTTTAATGCAACAAATTAGCTCTTATATCATCATCTTCTAATATGGTGTTCTATGCTGGGCCCATTATTTACACACTACCTCAATCTTCTACTCACTCATCTTATTCACTTCTGCTTGCAGAAATACTGTTGTTGTTGTTCTTAAATGCTCTAGAGTCACTTATGACTCATACTGATACTGTACTAAGTTTCTGAGGAGCAGCTGGTGAGTTTGAACTGCTGGACTTGAGGTTCAAACTGACTTTTCAGTTCAGTGCTTATCCCACAGGGTCATACCAGAACTTCACTTGAAGAATTACTTTCCTGTAAATATCAATTTAGACATAAATTTAATAGTCAGGTTTTCCTGACCTATTATATATCAAGCTATTGCCATGTACTATGTGCCTACAAAAAATAACATAAATATTTTCATTCATGAAGTTTTTAAGCAGGATGCAAGATAATGCAATGAGATCATTTCCCATCTGCACCACTACAATCTGGAGCTTAGCACAATGTTTGACATACAGCAAGCATATAAATCAATAAAGAAATGATTAAGAAATAAAAAGAAGTATCAATGCTGATGGCCATTTCTTAAAATTAAACACTTTAGAAACTGGGAAGATGTTATAAACTATAAACATTGAAATACTATTATGTATTGTTACCCACTTTTAATACATTTGCACATCACATACCTAAAAGGATAATCAATAGTTTAGAGAACACAAAAAGATCAATATTTTAGAGCACAAAAAGATTATGAGTCCTTCCATTTGAATCATTTGAAGTCATCACTGTTTTAAACATTGTACATTGAACACATTTAATCTGATAGTTCAACAATTTTAAAATGTCTATTGCCTGTTTTCAATATGAAACATTTGTTTTGCTCTTATTTTCAAATTAGTTCAAGGTTTGTAAAATTTTAGAGACGACATCATTTCTGCTTATAAAACATTACAGATCAAGCAGTATTCCTGTGTAAAAAGAGCTGCTTTAGCTTTACTTCCCCAGCTATCTGAACATCTGACACCATCCTGAATGACACAGTAAATATCTGGACCAGGAAGTTCATGACAAACTGGCTACTTCAGCAGAAGCAAATGGTCATTGATGTCATTCACCCTGGGAATACAACAGTACCTAAGACAGAAACTCAGGAAAAACTTGTCAAAATGTTTAACATGACACCAGATGTCATCTTTGCATTTGGATTTAGAACCCATTTTGGTGGTGGCAAGATTTGGCTTTGGCATGATTTACTATTTCTTGGATTATGCAAAGAACAATGAACCCAAACACAGACTTTCAAGACATGGCCTATGTGAGAAGGAAAAAAAAAAGCTTTAAGAAAATGGTACAAGGAACACAAAAATAGAATGAAGAAAGTCAGGGTGATGACAAAGGCCAGTGTTGGATTTGGCTGAAAGAAGGAATAAAGATTCTGCTATGACTTGAACTGCAATGATTGTGGATTTTTCACCAGAGGATTAATTAACCACAAAAGCTTGAAAAAGAAGAAGATGAAGAAGAAGAGCTGCTTTAAATAAATGAAAACTTATCACCTTTGCAGAACTGTCCGACATCCAAATATCAATACAATTTTTTTCATTAGGAGTCAACAATTCAAATGAGGCTATGTCAAGTATACCTTTCTCATAATCTAGACATTAAGAAATAAGAGCCGAACAAACAAGATGGTGGATCGGGTGGACGTATAGCAGAGAACTCCGCCAACAACAACACAGAATACCTGACCAAGCAGGTTCAGGGGCTGGTCCCAGAATTCTGAACC
>NW_006421876.1:0-2130 GCF_000296735.1 Chrysochloris asiatica | reverse complement strand
TAGATCTGTTTTGGAAGAAGTGCAGCCAGAGTGCTCCTTGGAGGCCAGGATGGCTAAGCTTCGTCTCTTATACTTTGGACATGTGGTCAGGAGGGAACAGTCACTGGAAAAGGATGTCATGCTGGGTAAGATGGAGGGTCAAAGAAAAAGAGGAAGACCCCCAATGAGATGGATCGGACAGGTGGCATCATTGATGGCATCGAGTGTGGCGGTGGTAGTGAGGTTGGCCCAGGATCAGGCATTGTTTCGTTCTGCTGTGCATGGGGTCGTTATGAGTCAGTCCCGATTCGATGGCACCTGACAACAACAACAACATATGCTATATTTTAATTAATCAAATAATAAGATCTAGAGGTAGGTTTAATGTCTACAAAATGTTCAGAGGAGAGCATGCAAAGAGGACTCCCTGGAGGAGGTGGGCTTGCCCTGAGTCTGAAAGGTTGGGTAGGATTTACAAAGACAAAAGATGGACTCAGAAACACTGAGTCAGAGATGGGGTCAGAGTCAGAAAGGTGATTCTAAGCTCAGGAGATAGACACTTCAGAGGGTGTGTGTTTGTTGTTTTAATTGAGGCCACTGGTAAATTAAAGTATTTTAATCTCTTCATTTTAGGATCCTAAGGAGTTCTGGTGTGGTCTGTAGGATAATGCATTGGACCGCAAGGTTTTTTGAGCCACAAGGTTGGTGGTTCAAACTCACTAGTCGCTTCATGGAAACCCTATACAGAGTCACTGTGAGTTGGAACCGACTCAATGGCACTTAACAACAACTACACAACAATGGCAAATGGCCATCATGCGGTGGTGGCTTGTGTGTTGCTATGATGCTAGAAACTATGCTACCAGTATTTTGAATGCTGGCAGGGTCACCCATGGTGGACAGGTTTCAGCTGAGCTTCCAGACTAAGACAGACTCAGAAGGAGAGGTGGATTACAGCAGTCATGGAAGCAGCAGTTAACAAATCAAATGACGTATTGCATTAGGCAAATCTGCTGCACAAGACCTCTTTAAAGTGTTCAAGAACAAAGGTATCAGTTTGAGAATTAAGGTGTGCCTGACCCAAGCCATGACTTTTACAGTAACCACATATGCATGTGAAAGTTGTACAGTGAATAAGGAAGATTGTAGAAAAATTGATGGATTTGAGTTATGATGTTGGAGAATATTAATAGTACCATGTACTGCCAGAAGAACAAACCAAGTTGTGTTGGAAGTACAACCAGAGTGCTCCTTAGAAGCCAAAATGACCAGACTTTGTGTCTTATACTTTGGTCATATTATCAGGAGGGAGCAGTCCTTGGAGAAGGACATCATGCTTGGTAAACTGGAGGGACATCAAAAAAGAGCAAGACCTCCAACGAGGTGGATGGCACAGTGGCAGCAGCAGTGGGCTCAAGTGTAATAACAATTGTGAGATTGGCCTAGGATCGGGCAGTGTTTGTTCTGTTGTGTGTAGGGTTGCTATGGGTCGGAACTGACTCGACAGCATCTAACAACAACAATAATAGCAAATGGAGTCCTTGTGTGGTGCTATAGGATGATAATTGGGTTGCTAACCACAAGTTTGGTGGTTCAAACTCACCAGCCACTCCTCAGAAACCCTATACAGGGTTGCTATGAGTTGGAACCGACTCAACAGCACATAACAACAACAACAATGATAAATGGAGCCCTATTGTGCAAAGCTGCTGCATAAGACCTCTTTCAAGTGTTCAAGAGCAAAGATGTCAGTTTGAGGACTAAGGTGCACCTGACCCAAGCCATGGATTTTAGTGGCCTGATACGCATGCGAAAGTATCTGGACGCCAGATGAACAAACAAATCTGTGTTGGAAGAAATACAGCCAGAATGCTTCTTATGACCAAGGATAGCAAGACTGTCTCACCTGGAGAAGGACATTGGTAAAGTAGAGGGTCAATGAAAAAGAGGAAGATTCCCCACTGAGCTGTGCCAATGGGTTTAAACATGACAACAGTTGGGAGGATGGCACAGGATCTGGCAGTGTTGGTTCTGTTCATCGGGTTAGTATGAGTCAGAGCCTGCTCATCAACACCCAAGAGCACTAACATAACAATGGCACTGTGCACTGATGTTGGGATGCTAGACAAAAGGGTGGTGGTTCCAACTCAC
>NW_006421875.1:0-2130 GCF_000296735.1 Chrysochloris asiatica | reverse complement strand
TAAGGTGGAGGGTCAGAGAAAAAGAGGAAGACCCCTAACGAGATAGATTGGCCAGGTGGCATCATTGATGGACTCAAGTGTGGCAGCGGTATTGAGGTTGGCCCAGGATCGGACATTGTTTCATTCTGCTGTGCATGGGGTCGCTATGAGTCAGTTCCGACTCGATGGCACCTGACAACGACAACAAAGTGGGATTACAACCACATGTATAAGGGTCAAGATTCCAGCATTTTAATGGTTACCATGTTGAGGAGGAGGGTGGGTAAATCACTAACCAGAGGGTGGTGTTAAGTTCTCTTGTGTTGGTTCTGACCCATAGCAACCCTGTATAAGGTTTTCGAGGAGCAGCTGGTAGGTTTGAACTGCTTGCCTTGTGGTTCGCAGTCCAGTACTTGGGTGAAGTTGTTGTTAGGTGCTCCATCCTCACAATTGCTGTTATGTTTGATCCCTTTGTTGCTGCCACTGTGTCAATCAATGTCATTAAGGGTCTTCCTCTTTTTTGCTGACCCTATACTTTACCAAGCATGATGTCTTTTTCTAGGATCTGGTCCCTCCTGATAACATGTCCAAAGTACGTGATATGAACTTTCCCCATCCTTGTTTCTAAGAAGCATTCTGGCTGTACTTCCAGGATAACATTTACATGATTTTCTAGAAGTCCATGATATATTCAATATTCTTCATCAACATCATAATTCAAAAGCATCTGTTCTCCAGTCTTTCTTATTCTTTCACATACATACCATGGCTTGTGACAGGTGCACCTTAGTCCTCAAAATGACATCGTTGCTCTTAAGCACGTTGAAAAAGTCTTTTGCAACAGATTTGCTTAATGCAATACATCATTTGATTTCTTGACTGTTGCCTCCATGAACATTGATTTTGGATTCAAGTAATTAATTAATTAATTGGAGTTCTGGTGTGGAGCTGTAGGATAAGTACTTGACTACCAATCGCAAGGTCGGCAATTCAAACCCACCAGTTGCTCACTGGAAACTCTACAGGATTGCTATGAGTTGGAACTGACTTGATGGCATTTAACAAGTTAACAGCAACAATTAATTAGGGAAAAAGTGGAGGAAAACAAAAGATTCCAACATATTTTCGTGGAAAAAAATTTGATCTATAACAGATGCTACAATTTTCCCCACATTCTCCGAGCTTAGGTTCACAATAAGGAAAAGTTGAGGCAGGGATCCATTCATATGTAATTTAGTGAAGAGATGTTTTGAAATGAGCAAAGCACAGAAGAAGCACGCAAAGATGTGGACTCTGCCGAAGTCTAGCTTCAGCTGATCCCACAACAAGCTCTGTAATATGTTATCACCATTTTCCCATCATGAGGCAAGAGGCTGGGCTTGTATATCTCAGTTTAAGTCAGTCATTAGTAGTGGGTCAACTTCATGAAAAGGGGTTTCTGTAACATCCAAGGCTCTCTGTATAAGACAACTCCTATTGGTCTAGTAAAATTCTCCATAAATGGGTAAACTATGAGGTATTAGAAGTGAGTACTTATAGCAACTGGAGAATGAGTGCAATAGTCTGGTGAAAGGGATCTGGGCAGAGGACCAACAGTAACTACAAATGATAAAGGGGACGGAGGCTACTCTAACATCATGACCCCTGTTGACAGATTGCAGTATATCCAGTAGATTCTTGAACCTGAGTGGTTGCCTGGGATGGGCTCCAACATACCATTTACAGATACAAAGCCTTGCCCAGGAGAGGATTGGATATCAGCCTTATGCACATGTGAGAAGCTGGCTTTTATAATAGGATAGGAAGAGTGATGGCATCTCTGAACTGGACAGGCCTTAGAGGACATCAGATTTAATAACCTCATTTACAAGAAGGGGAATGATTTAATAAGGTCCCACAGTTGAAAAACAAATAAATTAGAAACTATATCCCAATTTTCTAATAGTTCGGGGTGGGTTTTACCATTCCAGAATGCTTCTCTGGGATAGATACCTAGCTTCAAAACCTGGTTAATATTTCTCAATGTTAAAACAAAGACGGGAAACTTATCAGTTAATTTTTTTCTGCCACATAATCCATTAACTGCTATCCCTATGACATTTGAGGCTTTTCTCTGAGTTGTTACTAATCTTTCCTTAAAAAAAAAAAAAA
>NW_006421874.1:0-2134 GCF_000296735.1 Chrysochloris asiatica | reverse complement strand
AGTCCAAATTTTCCAACTACTAGTCCTTCCTCTTTGCTCCCAACCTTTGCATTCCAATCACCAGTAACGAGCAACATATCTTAATTGCATGTTTGATCGATTTCAGATTGAAGAAGTCGGTAGAATTCTTCTATTCCATCTTCACTGGCCCTAGTGGTTGGTGCATAAATTTGAATAATAGTAGTATTAACTGGGCTTCCCTGTAGGCGCATGGATATTATCCTATCACTTACAGCATTGTACCTCATGTATATTTATCCAAAAATGTCTGAAGTGAATAAAGTAGCAAACAAATATTAGTTACTATCATGCATAAAGGATTAGATTTGACTAAATATCACTTTTTGTCTGTTTTTAGTTATGATGTGTAGGTATATATTTTATATGTGATATTCAGATAAAGCTTTGTTATTCTAAACCATGATTCTGTTAATAATAATAATCAAATAATGATATAAATAACATATTTCTTAATCACTGGTCTAACAGTTTTTGCATTTTCTTATTTAAACATAACAACCTAATGCAGTATTTTTTCTCTGTTTTGATGAAGGGAGGAGGGTGTTGGTGCTACGTGACAGAGTAGAACTGTCTCGTGGTTTCCTAGGCTGTAATTTTTATGGAAGCTGAGCAGTACGTCTTTCTCGCAGCCTAGGTGATTTGAACCAGTTACCTTTTGGTTAGCAGCCAAGTACTTAACCACGGCACTAAACTTCACTTAATATAGCACTTCTCAAATTGTGTTTTTTCAAACTTCTTTACACACTTAAAAATTACATAGGACTTCAAAGAGCTTTTGCCTGTAAGGGTAATATCTATCAATTGTCACCATATAAGAAAATTTAAAAATATATATCCATTGTTTAATTTAAAACAACGCTAATAAGTTCATTACATATAATCCAAAAACATATTTTATACCAAATAACTATGTTGTTGTTGCTGAGAAGTACCATCGAGTTGGTTCTGATTCATAACGACACTGTACAGGGTTTCCAAGGAGCTGTTAGTGAGTTTAAACTGCAGACCTGTGGTTAGCAGTCCAATGTTTATCCTACAGTCCTAATCAGAACACCCTAAATAACTATACTTTCCCTGAAAAATGAATAAGAAGAGTATCATTCATTTTTATATTAAAAATATTTTTAAATATTTAATAGAAAATAACTGAATTACCACATCTGCACCTGTATCCAATTTGTTACAATATTTCAGTATAGTCATGAAAGAATGAGAGTGAAAAGGCAAATAACACCTTGGTATTATTATGAAAAAAGTGTTGACCTCACACACCATCTGAAAGGATCACATTGATCCCCAAATGTTCCCAAAGTACACATGAAAAACTAAAGTCTTAACAGATCAGAAAATGAAACATTCTCAGCTTTGCTCTTTGGTTCACGAAATGAGTCATCAGTTTTCTCTACATTAAACCCGAGATAGCAGTGTAGTTCTATAAAGTTTGCTTACTGTGTAGAATTGGGATTGATATAGGGCTTGTTAATGAGGAACATGATAGGATGGGCAGGATGGGAACTAATGTTGTTACTTTTAGATGCCATTTAGTCAGTTCCAACTCATAGCGACCCTATACACAACAGAACGAAACACTGCCTGCTCCTGCACCATCCTCACGATTGTTGCTACACTTGAGCCCTGCTGCTGCTGAGCCAATCCATCTCATTGGTCTGCTTCCTCTTTTCCACTGAACCTTCACTTTACCAAGCATCATTTCTTTCTCCAGGGACTGGCCTCTCCTGATAATACGTCCAAAGTGTGAGGAATGAAGTCTGGGCTTCCTGACTTGTAACTCTTTCAAGACAGATTTGTTTGTTCTTCTGGCAGTTCATGGTACTCTCAATGTCTTCTCCAACACCATAACTCAAATGTCTCAATTCTTCTACAGTCATCCTTATTCATTGTCCAACTTTCACATGTACATTGTTGTTTTTAAGTACCATGGAGTCTGTTCCGACTCATAGTGACACGGCACAAGGTTTCTGAGGCTGTATATCTTTACGGGAGCAGAATGCCTCATCTTTCTTCCGCAGAACTGCTGGTAGTTTTGAATTGCCAACCTTGAGGTTAGCAGCCCGATTCGTAATCACTATGCTACCAGAGCTCCTTGCACATT
>NW_006421873.1:0-2075 GCF_000296735.1 Chrysochloris asiatica | reverse complement strand
AGAGAGGTCTTTCTACAAAATACA
This sequence comes from Chrysochloris asiatica, assembly GCF_000296735.1. Lineage (NCBI taxonomy): Eukaryota > Metazoa > Chordata > Mammalia > Afrosoricida > Chrysochloridae > Chrysochloris > Chrysochloris asiatica. The sequence goes on along the minus strand of NW_006421873.1, from coordinate 2,051 downwards.
TAAATCATCATACAACATTGTTAATATCAAACATGCAAGCAAAATTTTCCTAAAGAAAATACAAAAATGGCTGCAACTGTACATTGACAGGGAACTGTCAGAGGTCAAAACCAAATTCACACAAGGTACAAGGCGTATCATTGCTGATGTCAGATGGATCTTGGCTGAAGGCAGAGAATACCAGAAAGATGATTACCTGTGCTTTATTGACTATTCAATGGCTTTTGATTGTGTGGATCATGACAAGCTATAGGCAACACTGTGGAGAATGAGTTTTCTGGATCACTTAATTGTGCTCATAAGGAATCTGTACTTATACCAAGAGGCAGTTGTGCAAACAGAACAAGAAGAACACAAGGTACGTGGCAGGGTTGTATTCTTTCACCATAATTACTCAATGTTTATGCTCAACAAATAATCTGAGAAACTGGATTATTTGAAGAATTTAGCATTAGAATTGGAGGAGAAGTCATTAACAACCTGTGATATTCAGGTGATACAACCTTGTTTTCTGAAAGCAAAGAGGACTTAAAATACTTACTGATGAAGGTCAAAGACCACAGTCTTCAGTATGGGTTGCACCTCAATGCAAAGAAAAAAAAAAAAAATCTCACCATTGATCCAATAAATACTATCATGATAAATAGAGAAAAGATAAAAGTTGTCAAGGGATTCATTTTACTTGGATCCACAATGAACACTCATGTAAACAGCAATCAAGCAATCAAATGACATATTGCACTAGGTAAATCTGCTGCACAAGATCTCTTTAAAGTATTCAAGAGCAAAGATGTCAGTTTGAGGACTAATGTGCTCCTTACTGAAGCCTTGGTATTCTCAATAACTTCATATGCATGTGAAAGTTGGACAGGGAATAAGGAAGACCATAGAAGAATTGGTGCATTTGAGTTCTGGTGTTGAAGAAGAATATTAAAAGTACTATGGGCTGCCATAAAACAAACATATCTGTGTTGGATGAAGTACAGCAAGGATGTTTCTTAAAGGCCAGAATGGTAAGATATTGTTTTGTACTTTGGACATATTATTAGGAAGGACCAGTCCCTGGTGAAGAACATCATGCTTGCTAAAGTGGAGGGTCAGTAAAAAAGAGGAAGATTCCCAACACGATGGATTGGCACAGTGGCAACAGTAATGGGCTGTAACTTAACAACAATGGTGAAGATGGCACAAGACTGAGTAGTCTTTCGTTATGTTGTGCAAAATGTCACTATGAGTCGGAACCAACCTGATGGCCCCTAACCACAACAACACAAGAAGTGCCGAAGTGGAATAGTCCAGCCTCACCTTTGGCTCCTTTGAACAGTGCATCTGGTGTGTTTTGTGATCCTTGGCCATCAGGCTGACCTCTCCAGCTGGAAGAAACTCCTCCTGGACCTCCCAAACCACCCATTTGGCATTAATCTTGCAACAATTTGTGAAATCACCTCCATTGTAGGAAAGTTCTTGAATCTTGCTTTGTTGATTAATGTTCTCAGTTCCCTCCTGTTCATGAGCTTCAGCAGGTGGGTAATCCAACGACATATCAAAGGTTCTGCAAGGGTGGACCCCAAACCACTTTCATGGCACACCCTCAAAATGCTGAATCTCAGCTCCACTCTAGACATCATGAGTCAGAATCTAGGAGTGGAAAGAGTAGAAGAGAAGGACAAGGATTGTCATTTTAAACAAGTTCTCAGGTGTCTCATGCTTACTCAACTTCAGTGTAGTGCTTGTAGGATACGCACTTGACTGTTAACCACAAGGTTATCAGTTCAAACCCACCACCTGCTCCTCGGAAACTCTATGCAAGGTTGCTATAAGTCAGAACTGACTGTAATGCACCTTACAACAACAACAAAATAGGGAAAAGACATAAAGCCTTGAATCGGAAGGTCTTGGGGCTGGTGTCCTGCCCTGCTCCTCCCATTCTTTAAAACCCTGAGCAAGTGTCTTGAACTCTCTGTCAATTTTCCTCTCTAAAATGGGAATCATAAGAATGGTCCATCTAAGAAGCTCTGGTAGCGTAGTGGTTACGAATCGGGCTGCGAACC
>NW_006421872.1:0-2091 GCF_000296735.1 Chrysochloris asiatica | reverse complement strand
GGTCCCTTGCTGTCTGCGCACCTCCATTCTGTTGACTATAGGGGTGCCTGAGCTAGTGGGCATCCCAGCCCCACCCTCGGAGGGTTCTACTACGCATGCGCATAGATCTCCTTGAAATTTAAAGAGACAGTTTCCAATTAAAACCAAATGGCCACAGCTGGCCCTGATCTATTTATAACTAGAAAAAAGGCCTGAACAGGGATTGTGGAGCAGGACATGCAGACAAAAAAGGAAAAAGGCTGAAAATTAAATCCTAAGTTACGTCTCAATGTCCAACAGTGGCATCTTGAAATTTCTCAAGAAGAAGAGTGAAAATGGAAGCCCATTTCCTGATCACATCTACCTGGAGGCAATCAAAAAGCATAAAAAATACCAAAATACACACCCATCTAAGTATTAAGGCCACAGCTAACCCCTGAATATGCCCCAAAACAGAAGCAGATGATCATATCTGTGCATGTCCAGAAATGAGATAAAGTGATTACGGCAAATGACCTGGAAGTAGACCTATACTCCATACTGGAAGATGGGCAGGCTTTGGAAATGCCTGAGAAGGAATTCAGAAAAATTATTATAAAATGTATCAAAACGTCCCGGTGTGGCGCTGTGAGTTAATGCGCGTGGTTAATCTTACAGTCCAGAAACAGAGTACCCTAGGACCATCAAGAGAGAAGCGCACAAGCAGAGTGTGGGACCTTATCCAGAGAAGCAGTAGTGCTAGAAATGGAGGCAGAGATGGGGGCATGGAGAGGGGAAGTGGCTGAGGACTCTAGATTCATCAACTAAGAAGAGAAGGACTAAGAACTGGTGACCAGGAGAAGACTTGCAGAATGTGCCCTTTGGAGATGTAAATTATTATATATGCTTGAGTGGGTTTTTTTGTTTGTGTGTTTTAAAATATATCTAAAAAATAAAAATGAAAAAATGTATCAAAACACTGTATAATGGAGTTGAGGAAAATAAAGAAGTCAGGAAAGCACTACAGGAACAATCAAATAAGATAGATACAGCATTGGAAACAATGAGTGGAAGAGACGGAAAGGCATCAATGAAGAAATGGGCTGAGTTCAATCCCAGTCCATTGAGTCCCGTTGACCTGGAGATGAGAGAGAAGAGGAAGGGCTGGTTGGTCCAAAGTGTGGTGAGATCTGAGTACACTTGAGCCCATGGACAAGGACTTGGCCACAGAGGGCTAGAGCTGAAAGTTAAGCATCCAGCTGATATGAAGTGAGGGGAGATGCATAAGAACACCCAAACTTGCATACAGTGCCTTTTTGACCTAACCTCGATGGCTCGATAATCAGAACTGAACTAGAGGAAGATTGAAAAAAAAAAAAAAAAAAGTTGTTTGTTTTTTTTGGATAAAGGAAACAAGGGTAAATTGCTTCAATTTGATGAACCTGACCTATACTCAGATCGGTTGTTGTTGTTGTCAGGTGCCATCGAGTCAGAACTGACTCATAGTGACCCCATGCACAGCAGAACGAAACAATGTCTGATGCTGGGCCAACCTCACTACCGCCGCCACACTTGACGCCATCAATGATGTTACCTGGCTGATCCATCTCGTTGGGGGTCTTCCTCTTTTTCTCTGATCTTCCACCTTACCCAGCATGACATCCCTCTCCAGTGACTGTTCTCTCTGGACAATGTGTCCAAAGTATGAGAACTCAGATCAGTAGTTATTCTAAATACTAGCAGAGAAGGAAAGAGTCTTCACATCAAGTATCAATGCTATCCCCTCTGTACACAGGGTAGATAGGGACAGGCAGGTTAGACATTGGCTACCTAAAATGAGGGGGCAATAAAGGCACGAAGTGACTGGCTTACAAGGTTTCAAGAGGGAGTTTAGTTTAAGAGTATGGGGGGAAAGAAAGAGTCCCCACTGGATAGCTGTCATCTTGTCTAGATGGGTCTGGTGAAAAGAGATGGGGATAATATTCGTAAGATTCAATAGTGAATAATTGTTATTGCAACTGTCACAATTGTAAAGGTAGAAGTTTTGTAACAAAAACATAGGAGTGGTTAATCTTACAGTCCAGAAATAGAAGACCCTAGGACCATCAAGAGAGGAATGCACAAGCAGAATGC
>NW_006421871.1:0-2136 GCF_000296735.1 Chrysochloris asiatica | reverse complement strand
CATCTGTATCTGGACTTGTGTATTTTAATTGTTGTTTAGTATTTCATGAAATGAATGGACTACTAAGAATTTATAGCACTGGACTGCCAACCACAAGGTGGACCTTTTGAGGCCACCAGCCACTCCCTGGGACAAAGACGAGACTTTGTGCTCCTGTAAAGATTTACAGCGTAGGAAACGTTCTTCAGGGTTGCTATGAGTCGGAACTGACTCGGTGGCACTTAACAACAACTCTTGATGGACATTTGGGTTGTTTCTAGTTTGGGGCTATTATAAGTAAAGCTGCTGAGAATCTTTGGGTGAAATTCCTACACACTAAGATTTTCACCGTATTCGATGAGATTTTAGCTTTACCTTTCACATTCTCACGTAACCTTGTGTTTCCCACATCCTGAAAACCACTGGGTGGTTTTGATGACTGACTTTTGATAACTTCAAGGTTAGCGCTTCAAATCCGCTCATTGGAGCCACAGAAGGAAGATCTGGACCACCAGCTCCCAGCCAGCCTGGGAGCTACCCAGCCACTATCAGTATGGTTGGGCAGTTTCATGGCCCAGCTGCCCAGCTCCAGCAAGACCTGCCCACCTCCAACAAGACCTGCCTCCCCCAGGAAGCTTGCCCTGACTGCTCCAGCCCCCACTCTGAGAACCCAGAGCCTCAAAGACTTGCTTCTTGTGTTTGCCCCCTTCAGCGTTTCCGTCCAGTGAAGGCACGTGGCAGCTCAAGCTTTGGAGGCTGCGGGATGGAGTGGAGGAGTGAGACCGTCCTTTGGTCTTCCAGCGCCACTGCTACTGTGATTGTTAAGTGCCATCCAGTCATAGCAACCCAATGCACACTAAAACAACACACTGTCTGGTCCTGCACCATCTTTACAATGATTACGTTTGAGCCCATTGGTGATGCCATTGTGCAGGTCCATCTCACTGGGGGGCGGGGAGGGAGAGGTCTTCCACTAGAACATACATTTTAGGAGGATGAAATTCAATCCATAACATCAGTTTTAGACTTTTCTATTAGCTGAATCGTTGTAGCTCATGGCTTACTCAGAGAAGCCTTGGTGGTTCAGTGGTTGTGCACTTGACTGATAACTCAGAGAAGGCTGTGGGTTTGAACCTACCAGTTACTCAGCAGGAGAAAGATGTGGTGGTCTGTCTCCGTAAATATGACCGTGCTAGAAACCCTAGGGGACACTTCCACTCTACTCTACAAGGTTGCTCTGAGTTGGAATGGATGTGATGGCCGGTGCACTTGGGAGAGTTTTCTTTTTTTCAAAATAATGATGGGAGCTGGTCGTCCAGATCTTCCTTTTGTGGCTCCAATGAGCGGATTTGAAGCGCTAACCTTGAAGTTATCAAAAGTCAGTCATCAAAACCACCCAGTGGTTTTCAGGATGTGGGAAACAAAAGGTTACGTGAGAATGTGAAAGGTAAAGCTAAAATCTCATCGAATACGGTGAAAATCTTAGTGTGTAGGAATTTCACCAAAAGATTCTCAGCAGCTTTACTTATAATAGCCCCAAACTAGAAACAACCCAAATGTCCATCAAGAGTTGTTGTTAAGTGCCACCGAGTCAGTTCCGACTCATAGCAACCCTGAAGAAAGTTTCCTATGCTGTAAATCTTTACAGGAGCACAAAGTCTCGTCTTTGTCCCAGGGAGTGGCTGGTGGGCTCAAAAGGTCCACCTTGTGGTTGGCAGTCCCGTGCTATAAATTCTTAGTAGTCCATTCATTTCATGAAATACTAAACAACAATTAAAATACACAAGTCCAGATACAGATGATGGTGTGGAAATGGGTTTTAACATCATTATTTTGAAAAAATGAAAACTCTCCCAAGTGCACCGGCCATCACATCCATTCCAACTCAGAGCAACCTTGTAGAGTAGAGTGGAAGTGTCCCCTAGGGTTTCTAGCACAGTCATATTTACGGAGACAGACCACCACATCTTTCTTCTGCTGAGTAACTGGTAGGTTCAAACCCACAGCCTTCTCCGAGTTATCAGTCAAGTGTACAACCACTGAACCACCAAGGCTCCTCTGAGTAAGCCGTGAGCTACAACAATTCAGCTAATAGAAAAGTCTAAAACTGATGTTATGGATTGAATTTCATCCTCCTAAAATTTATGTTCTAGTGGA
>NW_006421870.1:0-2083 GCF_000296735.1 Chrysochloris asiatica | reverse complement strand
TCACAAGTGACCCATCCGCATTTCATTTCATCAGCCCCACCTAGACAGATTGGATAGTACTCAGTGGAGATTCTACCTTCCTTCACACCCTCTGAATCTAGGTTCCCTCTTGAAAGCTTGTAAGCCAGTCACTTCTTGCCTTTGTAGCCCCACCCCCCATTTTGGATACCCAATGTCCAAGTTGCCCATCCCTGTCTATTCTGTGTATGGAGGGGGTGGGAATGATCCTTGCTGTAAGGACTTGTTCTTGAGCTACTGCATCCATAGGTGTAGGTCAAGTTTATCCAATTGTATCTAATAGATTACTCTTTTTCCCCTCTTCTTTCTTCTTCTGGTTGAGCTCTGATCATCCAGTCATTGAAGACAGGTCAAGTGGGTATTGTCTGCAAGTGTGAGTGTTCTTGCTCATATCCCCTCTCTCCTTATCAGCTGGATGCCTTACTCTCCACTTTAGTCCTCTGTGGCTATGTCATTGAGTCTGGGCCCAAGAGTCCCCAGGTCTTGCCATACTGCTAGCCAACCAGGTCTCCACCCGGGTTAACAGAAGTCTATTGAACATTGTAGGGCTTAGCTTGCAGCTTCATTGCAGTTTTTCCCTCACTTACCCTTATCGGTGATGAGCATGGTCACCATTCAGAGCGTGTATTCCCATTGAGTCTTAGTCTTGGAAGGGAACTTTGCACTGAGGGGACCCGACCACTTGCCTTTAAATCTCCTGGGCAAGCAACTTGCTTGTTCTTGTAGTAACAGTGAGTCTGCCTATGTTGTTTTGTATTTTTCCTGTAGGTCTTTCTTTCAAGAAGTATCTTCTCTTCTTCTAGCCACTCCAGGCTGATCTGCTTGTCCTTTCAAGTGGAAATTTCCCATCTCTGAATATCTGGATGTGGTTCAGGCTTCCACCTATATATAGTCTTATGTAACGCAGAGGCTCCGCAGGAAGCCTCCTTCACTGGGCATGTTGTAGCCCCATTTTAGGTGTTCCAATCAATTATAGGCAGAAGACGGACTTACAAGCTTTCTATGGTGATGTTTCTGGCTATTCCTTTTTCTCCCCCTCCAGTGTCTATTTTATAATACAATGCAAGGAAAACCAAGATTCAAAAGACAGCCAAGCATCTTAACATTATTCACCCCCTTATTCCAACCATGTGTCAATCTCTGTATCCCAGAGCCCTGTTGTTCCAAGGTTGTGTATAGATCATTATTTACCTCTGTACCACTTAGCCCATGCAAACCTACCTAATTGTTCTCCCATCTGCTTTATTCTTCCATTCACCTCACCCTTCTTGTATATTGCCTCCCTCCCCAGCACCCAAACTATCCTGTGTCTATTCCCTGTCCTGTGCTACACCTTCCCCTCCCTCCCCTCACCCCACCCCACATCCCAGCAACTAGCAAAGAATCCATCCCCATTTAGTATGGGTTCTTTTTCTTAGTCTTTTACAGTAGTGGTCCTATGCAGTATTTCTCCTTTTGTGAATGACTAATTTCACTCAACATAATGTCCTCAAGGTTCATCCATGTTAAGCGGTGGTTTGCAGCTTCCTTGTTATTTTTCAAGGTAGCATAGTATTCCATTGTGTGCATGTACCACAGTTTGTTTATCCATTCTTCAGTTGATGGACACTTTGGCTTTCTCCATCTTTTTGCTATTGTAGATAGTGCTGCTATGAACATTGGTGTGCATATATCTTCTCGTGTTGTGGCTCCTTTTTCTTGTGGGTAAATACCAAGTAAAGGAATTGCTGGATCATAAGGTATTTCTATTCACAACCTTCTGAGGAAGTGCCATATTGCTTTTCAGAGAGATTGGACCATTTTGCAGTCCCACCATCAATGCAGGAGTGTCCCAGTCTCGCCACATCCCTGCTACTTTTTTGATCTTTGCTGTTCTTGCTGGTATGAAATGATATCTCATTGTTGTTTTGATTTGCATCTCTCTAATGGGTAGTGATCGTGAACATTTCTTTATATGTTTGTTGGTTGCCCAGATCTCTTCCTTGGTGAAGTATCTGTTCATGTCCTGTGCCCACTTTTTAATTGGATTATTCGTCTTTTTCTTGTAGAGGGGTTGTAGTTTCCT
>NW_006421869.1:0-2137 GCF_000296735.1 Chrysochloris asiatica | reverse complement strand
TGAAAAGACCATGGCTTGGGTCAGGTGCACCTTATTCCTCAATTAGACCTCTTTGCTTTTGAACCCTTTAAAGATCGTGGGCAGCAGACTTGCCTAATGCAATATGTTGTTTAATTCTTGACTGTTACTTCCATAAGTGTTGATAGTGGATCCAAGCAAAATGAAGTATTTGAGAACTTCACTTTTTTTTCTCCTTTTATAGGTCCAGTGGTGAGGATTTCTGTTTTGTTTACATTGAGGTGCAGCCCATATTGAAGGCTTGTAATTTACGTCCTCTTAGCTTTCAGCAGCGAAGTTGTATCATGTGCATATCACAGGTTGTTAAATGACTCTTCCTCCAAATCTAATGCTACATTCTACTTCATACAATCCAGCTTCTCAGGTTAATTGCTCAACATAAAGATCAAATTAATTAGGTGAAAGAATACAACCCTGACACACACCTTTCCTGATTTTAAATCATTCAGTGTCCCCTTGTTCTCTTTGAATGACTGCCTCTTAAACTATGTACAGGCTCTCCATGAACACAATTAAGTTTTCTGAAATACATATTCTTCACAAAGTTACCCAAAGCTTGTCACAAACCACACTGTCAAAAGCCTTTACATAGTCAATAAAACACATTTAAAGTTTGTTCTCGTATTCCCTGTCAAGATCCATCCAACATCACCAAAGATATCCCTAATTCCACATCCTCATCTGAATCCAACTTGAACTTCTGGCAAAAATGTACTTGCCATTGATATTAATGATATTGTTTGATTATTTCTGCATTCCATTGGATCACCTCTCTTTGGAATGGGCACAATTTGGATCTCTTCCACTCAGTTGGACAAGTATCTGTCTTCTAAATTATTGGCATATATGAGTGAGTGCCTCCATTGCTACATCAGTTTGTTACAAGATTTCAATTTGTATTTCACCAATTCCCAGAGCCTTGTTCTTTGCCAATACCTTTAGTGCACCTTGGACTTCTTCCTTCAGTACCATTGGCTCTTTATTATATGTTATCTTTTGAAATGGTTGAACATCCACATTCTTTCTGGTACATTGACTCTGTGTATTACTTTGGTTTTCTTTTTCTGCTCTCTGCATAATTCAATATTTTGCCCATAGAAGCCTTCAGTATTACAAGTCGAGGCTTAAAATATTTTTTTCAGTTCTTTCAGCTTGAGAAATGCTGAGTGTGTTCTTTCCTTTTGGTTTTCTCACTCCAGGTTTTTACACATTTCATTATAAAACTTACCTTTGTCTTCTCAACCTGCCCTTGGAAATTTTCTCTTCAGCTCTTTTACCGCCTTACTTGTTTTATGTGATTTAGCATCTCTACACTGCAGAGTAACTTCCAGAGACTCTTTTGACATTGATTCTGGTCTTTTCGTTCTTTCTTGTCTTCTTAATTACCTTTTGATTTCTTCCTGTTTGATGTTCTTGATATCGTCTTCAAATCTTCTTGTCTTCAATTATTAATGTATAATACATCAAATCTGTTCTTAAAATGACCTCTAAATTCAAGTAGGATATATTCCAGGTTATATTTTGACTCCTGTAAGCTTGTTTTAAAAAATTTCAGCTTCAGCCTGAACTTGCATATGATCAATTAATTGATGGTCTTAAAAACACTTAAAATCTTAGAAATAAAGGTCAACATTTATTAATAGAGTGGACCTATAGTTTATTAACAGAGTTGACATTGTGCCCAAGTCAGCCAGAAGGTACTAATATACCCTACTTCATAATGAAATGGGTATATGACTTATATCAACATAAAAAGTATATAGATAAATATGAGTTTTTATTTTTATATGAAAAATGTTTAAACTATATTGGCTGGATTATCTAGAGAAGCAAAACTAGTGAAATAAATATGAGTATTGGTTGGGCTGCTAAGCACAAGTTGAACAGTTTGAGTTCACCAGTCACAGCAAAGGAGAATGATGAGGCTTTCTGGTCCGATAAAGATTAACAGCCTCAGAAATGCTATACGGGGTAACCACAAATCAGAACTGACTATGGCACACACCACTATGTATATGTATATACATAGAGAGACAGGGGAGCATGGTGGTGGCTCTGTAGCATACGCTCTGAACTGCAAACCTCAAGGTTAGTGGTTTGTGCCTACCAACCACTCTGT
>NW_006421868.1:0-2140 GCF_000296735.1 Chrysochloris asiatica | reverse complement strand
CAGAGGGGGAAGGGGCTTCACAGTAGGAGCAGACCTGAGAGGGACCCCACAGAGGGGGAAGGGGCTTCACAGTAGGAGCAGACATGAGAGGGACCCCACAGAGAGGGAAGGGGCTTCACAGTAGGAGCAGACGTGAGAGGGACCCCGCAGAGGGGGAAGGAGTAGGCAGAGAGAGGATAAGCAGAATCAAGCCTCCACAGGGAGGAGCACAAAGCGCCCACCTTCTGCCCTCCACAGGTAGCAGTCCTGGGGCTCCACAGAGAAGACCACACTGTGAGTAGACACTGAGACCAACAGCCTCATTACCAAAACAAATGTCCAAGCCCAGCGAGTCAATTCTGACACTCACCCTGTATAGGGTTTCTGAGGCTGTATCTCTTTACGGGAGCAAAAAGCCTCATCTTTCTCCTGAGGAGTGGCTGGTGGATTTGAACTGCTGACCTTGCAGTTACAGCCCAACACTTAGCCCACAACGCTACCAGGGCTCCTTAACAGCCTTGACATCCTAGAAGAATTTATGGAGACCTCGCATACGCCAAGTTGTGACCACAGTCTAGTTCTTTCTCCGCTTGAGCCATGTTGAGAAGAGCACACGAGTTAGAAAATGATGCACAGTAACAAAGGGACTTAAAAGAAAACAACAAAACTGCAAGCTGCTGCTGGTGCCGTCGAGTCTCTTCCAACTCATAGTGACTCTGGACAGGGCTTCTGAGGCTGTGTATATCTGCACCGGAGCGGAAAGTCTCATCTTTTTTCCTGCTAAACTCAAAGAGTTTTGTACAAAATTGTTGCCGTCGAATCGATTCTGACTCACAGTGACCCTGAGACGGAACGCCGGGGTTCCCGAGGCGGTCATCTTTATGGGGCTCTTGGGCTCATCTTTCCCCGATGGGAAACTGGCTCTTTCCTCTGTACTCCAGAACACAGGAAAACTGCCCACCTTTCTGAATTCAGGGGAATCATAAATGCTACTAGTGAGAATGGAGTTTGGAGTTTTTCCTCCAGTTTAAGTTTCCAATCACAGGTGAGGTCAGGAAACTTGCTGGGCACCCACTACTTGCCAATTAATTATGGTGAGCACTTGGAGCAGTGACAGATGGGGCATGACAAGCTCTAGGAAATGACAGGCAGGCACTATGCTGGATGATCTTCTATTTGTCTCAGCATCTCGCATACTTTACCTGCTGTTGTTAAGTGTCAGCGAGGAGGTTCTGACCCATAGCGACCCTGTTTAGGGTTTCCAAGGAGCAACTGGTGAGTTCAAACTCACATTGTGAGCTAGTGCTTTTCCTACAGAGCCAAACCAGAACATAGATTCCAAAAATCCAATGCCAGGTCTCTGGGCTCAGGGTATAAACTGCTCTTGGCAGCTTCTCTATCACCCCAAATTCTAGATGAATCAATGCATTTGAATGATGGTGTTGGTGAAGAATTCTGAAAGTGCCATGGAATGCCTGAAGATCAAAGAGATCTGTCTTGGCGGAAATACAGCCAGAATGCTCCTTAGAAGCTAGGTAGGCAAGACTCTGTCTCTCGTACATTGGACATGTTATCAGGAGGGAACGATCCTTGAAGAAGGATATCATGCTTGGAAAAGTGGAGGGTCAGTGGAAAAGAGGAAGACCCCAATATGATGGATTGACACAGTGGCAGCAAATTCCACTGAACAATAGGTTCCAATGTAACAGTTATGCAGACAGTCCCGGACTGGGACACGTTTCATTCTGTTGTGCACAGGGTCTCCGAGTCAGAACCAACTTGGCAGCACCTAACAGCAATACCTCATATGGATGCGAAAGCTGGACAGTGAATAAGGAAGACCGTTGAAGAATTGATGCCTTTGAGTTGTGGTGTTGGAGAATACTGAAAGTGCCATGGACTGCCAAAAGAACCAACAGATCTGTTTTGGAAGAGGTGCAGCCAGAGTGCTCCTTAGAGGCCAAGATGGCTAAACTTCGTCTCTCATACTTTAGACATATTGTCAGGAGGGAACAGTCGCTGGACAAGGATGTCATGCTGGGTAAGATGGAGGGTCAGAGAAAGAGAGGAGGACCCCCAATGAGATGGATCAGCTAGGTGGCATCATTGATGGCGTCAAGTGTGGCAGCAGTAGTGAGGTTGGCCCAGGATTGGACATTGT
>NW_006421867.1:0-2140 GCF_000296735.1 Chrysochloris asiatica | reverse complement strand
TAAGGAAGAGCATATTACAATTAATTCATTTGAGTAATGGTATTGGAGGAGAATGTTGAAAGTGCCATGTACTGCCAAGAGAACAAACAAATCTGTGTTGGAAGTACAGCCAGAGTTCTCCTTGGAAGTTAGGATGGCCAGACATTCTTTGAAACTTCATACATATTATCAGAAGGGACCAGTCACTTGATAAGCATGTCATGTTTTGTAAAGTGACTGGTCAGAGGAACACAAGAAGGCCTCCAATGAGATGGATTGGCACAGTAACAGCAACAATGGGCTCAGGTTTAGCAACGATTGCGGGGCTGACACAGGATTAGCCAGTGTTTCATTCTGGTGTGCACAAGGTTGCTATGAGCCTCTACCAATTGGATGGTACTTAACAACAACAACAATACCTCTCACAAGTAACAATTTAATACTCTCGCAAAGTTACAATAAAGTGAAACAACATAGATTAATGGAACATGTCTTTATGTGTTGCAGAGTAGAACTGCGTTCCATATTGTTGTTGTTGCTGTCTGCCATGACTCATAGTGACTCTGTACAGGGTTTCCAAAGCTGTAAATCTTTATGGGGAGCAGAAAGCCTCATCTTGCTCCCGTGGAACATCTGGTAGTTTATAACTGCTGATCTTAAGGTTCGCAGTCCGATTCATAACCACTATGCTACGAGAGCTCCATACTGCTGCTACCTTATTGGAGCTCTGATAGCGAAGTGGTTACGAATCGGGCTGCGAACCTTAAGGTCAGCAGATCGAAACTACCAGCTGTTCTGTAGTACAAAGATGAGGTGTTCTGTCTGCCCCCGTAAATATTTACAGCCTCGGAAACCCTGTACAGGGTCAAGAGTCGGTTACGACTCCATGGCACATAACCACCATTGTTGTTGGTGGTGGTGGCTGTGTGCCATGGAGTCGGTTCTGTCTCATAGAGACCCTGTACAGGGTTTCTGAGGCTGTGAATCTTTATGGGAGCAGGACGCCTCATTTTGTTAGATGCCATTTAATTGTTTAGAACTCACTGCAACTCTGTGCACAACTGCTCAGTCCTGCATTATACCATCCTCACAATTTTTACGTTTATGCCTATTGCTACTTCTACTATGTCAGTCCATCTTGTTGAGGGTCTTCTTCTTTTTATCTGACTCTCTTCCTTACCAAGCATGAGGTCTTTTTTCAGGGACTGGTCCCTCCTAATAACTTCTCCAATGTAGTAAAGATTAATTTGCACCTTCCTCACTTGTAAAGAGCATTCTTACTGTACTTCTTCCAAGATAGATTTGTTTGTTCTTCTGGTAGTCTATTGACTTAACAATATTCTTTGCCAACCCCATACTCCAAATGCATTTTCCTGCTACTGTCTTTTTTACTCATTGTTCAATTTTCACATACATACAAAGTGATTGAAAATACCATAGTTTACGTCAGGCACACCTTAGTCCTTAAAGTGATACCTGTGTGCATTAAAGCTTGAAAGAGGTCTTTTGCAGCGGATTTGCCCAATGCCTCCTTTGATTTGTTGACTGCAGTATCCATGAGTTTGCTTTTGGCTCTAAATAAAATGAAATCTTTAACAGCTTTAATCATTTTTTCCATTTATAATGACCTATTTATTGGTCCAATTGTGAGAATTTACTTTTTTTTTTTTTTTTAACACTGAGGTGCAATTCATACTGAAGACTGTAATCTTTGATCTACATCAGTATTTCAAGGAAGTCTATGTTATCTGCGTATTGCAGATTGATAATGTGTCTTCCTTCAATCCTGATGCTCTGCTCTTCCTTAGATTATTTGCTCAGGACACAGATTGAATGGTGGTGGTGGTGGTGGTTATGTGCTATGGAGTCTGTTCTGACTCATAGCAATCCTGTATAGGGTTTCTGAGGCTGTCAATCTTTATAGAAGCAAAAAGCTTCATTATGTCTCCCATGAAGCAGCTGTAGTTTTTGAACTTCTGAACTTGCATTTAGCAGTCTAACTCATAAATCATGTTACCAGAACTCCTTATAGATTGAATAAGTATGGCAAAAGGATAACATTCTAATGCACACCTTTTCTGAGTTTGACCCATTCAGTATCCCCTTGTTCTGTTCTGAAGCGTTCCTCTTGATCTATGCATAAATTCCTCAGGTTTACAAT
>NW_006421866.1:0-2142 GCF_000296735.1 Chrysochloris asiatica | reverse complement strand
CCAAAGAATTGAAAGCAGAAATGTAAACAGAAATGTGCATTGCAGCAGTATTTACAATAGGCAAAAGGTGAAAACATCTGAAATGTCTATCAACAGATGAGCAGACAAACAAAATCTGGTATATACATACAATGGAATATTACTTCGATATAAAGAAAAATTAAGTCCTAATACATGTTACAACATGGATAAACCTTGAAAACATTAAGCTGGATGAAGCAAGTCAATCACATGTAGAAATCAAAGTTGTTTATTGACTGCTTATAGTTATTCTTAGGTGCCATTGAGTTGGTACAAACTCATAGCAACTCTGTGAACAAAAAGAATGAAACATTGCCTGATTCTGTGCCAACCTCACAATCGTTGCTATATTTGAGCCCATTGCTGTTGCCACTGTGCCAATTCATCTTGTTGGGGGTCTTCTTCTTTTTCTCCGACCCTCCATTTACCAAACATGATATCCTTCTCTAGAAACTGGTCCCTCCTGACAATATGTCCGAAGTGTGAGACATGAAGTCTGGCCACCCTGGCCTCCAAGGAGCACTCTGGTTATACTTCTTCCAACACAGATCTGTTAGTTCTTTTGGTACTTTTAATATTCTCCATCAACACCAAAACTTAAATGCATCAATTCTTCTACAATCTTCCTTATTCACTATCCAGCTTTTATATGCATATTGTTGTTATTATTGAGTCGATTCCGACCCATAGTGACCCTATATAGGGTTTCCAAAGAGCAGCCGGTGAGCTTGAACCGCCAACTTTGCAATTCAAATGGCTTTGCAGTATGGCACATTAACCTACAGTGCCACACCAGGACTGTATGCATATAAGACTATTGAAAATACCATACTTGGGTCAGGTGTACCTTAGTCCTCAAGCTGACATCTTTGATCTTGAACACTTTAAAGAGGTCTTGTGCAGCAAATTGCCTAATACAATACGTCATTTGTTGTCTTGATGGCTGCTTCCATGAGTATTGATGGTTGATCCAAGCAAAATAAAGTTTTTGACATCTTTAATCTTTTCTCCACTTATATGAATGTTGTTTATTGGTCCAGTGAAGAGGATTTTTGTATTCTTTACATTGAGATGCAATCCATACTGAAGGCTGTGGTCATTGATATTCATCATTAAGTATTTAAATCCTCTTCGCTTTCAGCAAGCCACTGATTGGCTAACTGACTGGAAAAGATCCAAGTTTGTGCCCATTCCAAAGAGAGGTGACCCAGTGAAGTATGGACATCATCAGACAGTATCATTAATATCTCATGCAAGTACAATTTTGCTAAAAATAATTCAAAAACAGCTGAAAATGTCCATTGACAGAGAACTCCAGAGGCTCAAGCCAGATTCAGATGAGGATGTGGAACAAGGGATATCATTAATGACATCAGATGAATCTTGGCTGAAAGCAGAGTATACCAGAAAGATATTTACCTGTGCTTTGTGGACTATGCAAAGGCTTTCGATTGTGTGGATCATGACAAGCTATGGATAACATTGTGGAGAATGAGTATTCGGAAACACTTAATCATGCTCATGAGGAACCTGTGCATAGACCAAGAGGCAGTTCTTCGAACAAAGCAAGGGGACACCGAATGGTTTAAAATTAGTAAAGGTATGCACCAGGGTTGTATTCTTTCACCATACTTATTCAATGTATATGCTGAGCACATAATCCGAGAAGCTGGATTAGATGAAGGAAAGCCTGGCATCAGGATTGGATGATCATACAGGCTACTAGGAGTGCCCATTCTAAAGACAGGTGATCTAATGAAATTCAGAAATCATTTGACAATGCCATTAATATCACCTACAAGCAAATTTTGCTGAAGATCACTTAAAAATGGCTACAGAAATACATTGACAAGGAGCTGCCAAAAATTCATGCCAAAAGTATGTAGCAAAGGATATAGTTTCTTGGCTGAAAGCAGAAACTATCAGAAAAATGTTTACTTGTGCTTTATTGACTATGCAAAGGCATTCAACTGTGTTGGTCATAACAAACTATCTACAACATTGCAAAGACTGTTTATTCTAGAACACTTAATTGTGCTCTGAGGAACCATACATAGATCAAGAAACAGTTATTTGAACAGAATAAGTAGATACTTTTTAAATGGTTTTAAATCAGGAAAG
>NW_006421865.1:0-2098 GCF_000296735.1 Chrysochloris asiatica | reverse complement strand
AAGATATTAATATCAAATATCTCTTTCAAAGATTGACTGGAAATAGTCAAACATTATGCAATTAAATGACAAACTGTTAGATGAAGACAGATGGCATATATATATTCATAGGTGCTCATTTTTATACACTACTGTTGTTAAGTTCAAACAAGTTGGTTCCAACTCATAGTGACCATTCTGACTCTTCTTGATGGGTGGCTGGTAGGTTTGAAGTACTGACCTTGCTGTTAGCAGTTCAATGTTTATTGTATAGCACTGCCCCAGAACTCCACACACTATTAGGGTTTTTATTTATTCTTTTCATAAAAATTGTAGAATACATATATTCTATGTTTTCCTGATATTTCTATATGTTTAGCTATAATTAATACTTGAACATTTTTCAGACTGGTTAGGAAGACAGAATTTAAATTCTTGAAAGTTAAATAATAATCCAGGCAGTGAAAAAGTTCAGAATGAATTATAATATTTATGAATAGTTTACATTTTCATACATTTCTATATAACTATATAGAAATATGATTATGTATGGTAGATGAATGTTTGGCATGCCTTATATTAGATTTATCATTGACATAGAAAAAAATAAATTCAAATGATCAGAATCATTTTTATCTTCTTGGAAAATTGATAAATTGAAAACTGTTATTGGGAAATGCTATTGCAGTATATGGATGTAGAATATCATTTTAAAATTGAATTATCAGTACAGATAATGACTTTCAGTTATCAAATTCAGTTTGAAACACTGTTTATAACATACTAATTACCTAATTTAGAGTCTATTAAAATGCCATTGTAGCAAATCAGACAAGTTAAAAGTATATTTAATATTTGTAGAAAAACTGAAGATAAATATTTCAATTTTATTATTTTGCTTCATTTCTTTACTACAAGTTCTTATCAGATTTTTGTTAGATAATATATATGCATTAGTTTCTGTATTTTTGCATATCATATATATTCAACTTATACTAAACCCTTCTGAAACTACAAATAAAAATGAAACTATTTTTTTCATCATTCTTACAATAGAATAGAGCATATGATTAAAAAATGAACATAAGATAAATTATATATATACTGATTGAAAGGATTTACAGTACATGGTAAGCCATTGAATATTTGGGTAATTCTTTCAGTTCTACAGAATAGTTGTACATCCATACTGTGTTTCCTTTATGGGAGAGTATTGGTAAACTTGTCACAGCTGCTGCTGTGTGGTTGGTGCTGAGTCAATTCTGACTCATATCATCCCTGTAAAGGGTTTCCAAGTCTGCAAATCTTTAGTGAAGCAGAGAGCCTCATCTTTCTCCTGCAGAGAGAATGATGGATTAAAATTGCTGACCTTATGGTTAGTTGCCTAGTGGGCTACGAAAGGTCCTGTTTGTATTTAAGCCATAGAAATCTAATGAAAAACACAAATAAAAATATCCTTAAAGCAGAAGATATGTACGTATTGAAAACTATTTTGTTAACAAAATTCTAGAAAAATGTCTAGGGAAGTGGAATTTTGTGGTTACTTATTTTAAGATTATAATATAAGTTATTATGTCCAGTGTGGTGCTGCAAGATAATGTACTGTATTGCAAGGTCGGTTTAAACCAAAATGTTGTTGACTCTAATTCACCAGCTTATTCTCAGAAACCCTATATAGCATTGCTACGAGTAAGAATTGACTCAACAGCACTTAAAAATAATAACAACAAGTTATATAAGTGATAAACAATTTATGTACCATCAGATGACATTTGAAGAAACATTCACGATCACTAGCCATTGTTGTTGTTGTTTCTAGGTGCCATTAAGTCAATACCGACTAATAGTGACCTTATGCACAGCAGAATGAAACACTGCCCGATCCTGGGCCAACCTCACTATTGTTGTAATTCTTGAGCCCATCAATGTTGCCACTTGGCAAATCCATCTTGTTGGGGATCTTCCTATTTTTCTCTGAGCCTCCATCTTAACAAACATGATAACCTTCTCCAGTGACTGGTCTCTCCAGACAATATGCCCTAAGTATGAGATACGAAGTTTTGCCATCTTGGCCTCCAAGGAACACTCTGGCTACCCTTCTTCCAAAACGGATCTATTG
>NW_006421864.1:0-2086 GCF_000296735.1 Chrysochloris asiatica | reverse complement strand
GTGGTTCAAGTTCACCAACTGCTCCTCGGAAACGCTATACAGGGTCACTATAGGTTGGAATAGATTTGATGGCACTTCACAGCAACAACAACTAAAGCTAAAATACTTACTGATTAATGTCAAAGAACACCACCTTTTGTATGGGTTTAGTCTCAATGTAAAGAAAACAAAAATCTTCACAACTGCACCAATAAATAACATCAAGATAAATGGAGAAAATATTGAAATTCTCAAAGAATTCATTGTGCTTGGATCAACCATCAACACTCACAGAAGCAGCAGTCAAGAAATCAAATGACTTATTACATTAGGCAAATCTGCTGCACAAGACCTCTTTAAAGTGTTCAAAAGCAAAAATGTCAGTTTGAGGACTAAGGTGCACCTAACCCAAGCCATGGTATTTTCAATAGCCTCATATGAAGGTGAAAGTTGGATAGTGAATAAGGAAGTCCATAGAAGAATTGATACATTTCAGTTATGGTGTTGGGGGAGAATATTAAAAGCAGCACGGACTGACAGATGAACAAATAAATCTGTGTTGGAAAAAGTACAGCCAGAAGTTTCCTTAGAAGCCAGGATAGCAAAACTCATCACACTTTACACATATTATCAGGAGGGACCAGACCCTGGAGAATGACATCATGCCTGGTAAAGTTGGGGATCAGTGAAAAATAGGAAGACACCCCAATGAGATGGATTAGCACAGTGGCAGCAGGAATGGACTCAAGCGTAGAAACAATTATGAGCTTGATGAAAAAACAGGCAATGTTTCATTCTGTTGTGCATAAGGTCACTATGAGTCGGTACTGACTCATCAGTACCTAACAACAACAACAACAAAACTGCAATAGTTTGCTTAGTGTTTCTCCCACTAGATTGTGAGATCCTTAAATGTAGGAACTATAATAATGTAAATCATTTATGTATTCCTGTTCAAAAGCAAAGATATCAGCTCAAAGGCTAAGGTGTGCCTGATCCAAGCCATGGTATTTTCAACTGCCTTATATGCATGTGAAAGTTGGATAAGGAAGGCTGTAGAAGAATTGATGTATTTGAATTATGGTGTTGGAGACGAGTATTAAAAGTACCATGGACTTCGCGAAGAACAAACAAATTTGTGTTGAAAGAAGTACAACCAGAATGCTCCGTAGAAGTCAGGATGGCATGACTTTGTCTCTCATACTTTAGACATGTTATCAAGAGGACCAGTGTCTGGTAAAGTGGAGGACCAGTGCTTGGTAAAGTGGAGGGTCAGTGAAAAAGAGAAAAATCTCCAATGAGGTCTATTGACACAGCGGCACTAGCAATGGGCTCAACAGTAACAACAATTGTGAGGATGGCACAAGATCAAACAATGTTTGTTTTATTGTGCATAGGGTAGCTATGCGTCAGAACTGACTTGATGGCACCTAAAAACAAGGATTTAGCTAAGAAACCCCCTGGATGGTACAAATGGTTAAATGTTTGACTCCTAACCAAAATATTGAGAACTCAAATCCACCTTGGAAAAAAGACTTCGTAATCTGTTTCTGAAAACTCAGCCATTGAAGATCCTGAAACACAGGTCTACTTTGACACACACATGGTCGTTTTGTAATTGACACGATGGTGGCATTTTTCTCAGTTTTGGGAACATAGTGAACGGTCAGTAAATGACTGTGGAATTATTAACAAATAATGTAGAGGTTATTCTAAACACTATAATGTAATTAGCTCACTTAATTATTTCACTAAATTTAATGAGGAAACTATTACTACTATTGCCATTTTATAGATGAGGAAACTGAGGCTTCAGTAAGTTGCTGTTTGGTGCTGTTGTATTGGTTCCAACACATAGAGATCCTGTATAGGGTATCTGAGGAGCAGCTCATAGATTTGAACTGCTGACTTTGAAGTTAGCAGTCCAGTGCTTATCCTACAGTGCCACAAGGGGCTCTCTGTTCATGTTAGTACTTAGTTATTAATCACCCTTGTGATATTAACAAACTATAAATTTCACATCACTGTACTATCGTTCAGTACAATTTTTTTAGTTTTGCTTGCCCTGTTAAGCACTAAAAAATTGTTGTGCTTTGTTAAAATCAAG
>NW_006421863.1:0-2150 GCF_000296735.1 Chrysochloris asiatica | reverse complement strand
TAAATGAGTCAGTGAATAGGGTCGCTATGAGTTGGAACCGACTTGATGGCACTTACCAACAAGAACAACACTAACCTCAAAGTTGAAGGTCCAACACACCCAATGGCTTCATGGTGATATGCTTCCATAAAGATTACAGTCAAGACACCCCTATGGGGTAGTTCTACTTTATCACACAGGAGGTTTGCCTGAATCAGAAACAACTTGATGATAATGTGTTTGGTATATGGTTTGGTTGGAGTGAGACAAGATAGACTCTGGAATGCACACACAAAGTAAATTCTCAATGGATTAACAAGTGACTCAGTGAGGAAAAAATAACAAACAAATCTGTACCATCCTTTGAATGCCATGTGTATTCAAGATTGCCCAGTAATAAGGTAGTCTTTCTGATAATGACTGCCCTTACAAGCTTTTCCAGATGTTAAGGGCTTAACTA
This sequence comes from Chrysochloris asiatica, assembly GCF_000296735.1. Taxonomy (NCBI): domain Eukaryota; kingdom Metazoa; phylum Chordata; class Mammalia; order Afrosoricida; family Chrysochloridae; genus Chrysochloris; species Chrysochloris asiatica. The sequence goes on along the minus strand of NW_006421863.1, from coordinate 1,711 downwards.
GAGAGTTGCTTAAGGGCATTTTAAATAAGTTCTGGTGTTGGACTTCCAGTGTGGTGCTGTAGGATCATCACTGGACTGGTCCTGCAATCTGGTTTGCTTACATTGTGCATCCTCAATTTTGAACAAATTAGTATCAAGCTCTGACACCTGGTTCTGCAGAGGGACGCTGTGGAGAAACGGATGAAGCACCACCAGAGTCCAGCAGTAATTTAAAAGAAAACCACCATTCCAATGGTGGAGTTCTCTAGGTGACTATGAATATGTCCCACTGCAAATTACATTGGATGATAATTTTCTTCATGCATGTGCAATGATTCCTCTTAGTTTAACTCACAATCTGGAGAATATTAAATTGTTATTACGGCATGGCTTCTTCCACTTTGATTTTACTGCTAAGGTTACGGGCTCCATGTTATAGTTAACATTTTATTTCACTTAAAAGCAAGGTCTATTTTGATCCCTTATTAGCTTCCTCTAGTTCACTTGTAAATAGGCTTCTGTATCTGGGGCCAAGTCCGAATAGGTCGGAGCACCAGGAAGTTGGTTTTATTTTAAATTTCTAAAGGATGAAGCTCTTCCTGCTATTTTCAGAGTGATCTGATACTCATATCTAAAATAGACATATTCCTATAATTATCTTTACTTGTTATTTTTTCTATATTCTCTAACAACAGTGAGATTGATACAAGATGTCTTCACTTTCTTTCCATTAATATTTCAAATGCACTATCACCTGGGCAGTCCTGGTGTGGCACTGTGGGCTAATGCGTCACACTCTAAAGTCAGTTTCAACTGCAAGGTCAGTGGTTCAAGTTCACCAGCTGCTCCTTGGAAACCCTATACAGTGTCGCTATGGGTCAGAATCAACTTGATGGCATTTAACAACAACAACAATCACCTGGGCAAATTCTTGATACATTCATTTGAACAGTTTTACCTAGTTATTGCCGCAAGTAGCTACTGGTATATATATATTTTAATCATTTATTTGCTTACTTGATTTCTCATATTTACTTGTCATTCACTTTATGTCTACCTTTTCTTTCCACACAGTTAATGAAAAAACAAAAACCTGATACCAGCAAGTGAGTTCTGATTCATGGTCACCTCACGTGTTATACAGAGTAGAACTGAGCTTCCCAGGGTTTCCTTGACTATAATCTTTATAGAAGCAGATCTCAGGCCTTTGTCACATAGTGCCTCCAAGTAGATTTGAACTGTCAACTTTTGGTTACTTCTTGTTATGGTTAGGTGTTATTGCATCAGTTCCAACTCACAGCGACACAGTATAAGGTTTTTGAGGAGCAGCTGGTGGGTTTGAATAGCCAACTTTGCCGTGCAGTGCTTATCCAATAGTGCCATGCCAGAACTCCTTTAGGTTACTAGCATTTTTACAATCTAGTTTATAAGCAGGCCTCTATTTGATTATTGTACTTTTTTGTTACACAGTATGGAGTCTTAGTGTGGTGCTGTGTGATAAAACACTGGATCGCAAGGTCAGTTTGAACCTCAAGGTTAGCAGTTCAAACTCACCAGCTGCTCCTTGGAACCCATATGCTGGGTCACTATGAGTCAGAACTGATTCCACAGCACTTAACAACAAATTACTTGTCACCTTCTTTGTTGTTGTTGTTAAGTGCCGTCGAGTCGGTTCCGACCCATAGCGACCCTGTACAGGGTTTCCGAGGGTGTAAATCCTTACGGGAGTAGA
>NW_006421862.1:0-2151 GCF_000296735.1 Chrysochloris asiatica | reverse complement strand
GGAATTCCGAGTTATTGCTGACGGTGAACTTCACTACATCTTTACCATAGCCACCATCAAGCCCCTCCTCCTAACTCATAGTCTTTTAAAAGACAAGTTAATAATACTATGAAAATTAGCAACATCCAAGAAAACAAAATCTGTGTTGGAAGAAGTACAGCCAGAATGATCCTTAGAAGCCAGGATGTTGAGAGTTCGTCTCTCATACTTTGAACATATTACCAGGAGGGCCCAGTTCCTGGAGGAAGACATCATGCTTGATAAAGCTGAGGGTCTGTGAAAAGAGGAAGACCCCAATTAGATGGATTGGCAAAGTAGCACAGAAATGGGCTCAAGCTTAAAATTGATTGTGAGAATGGTGCAGGACATGGCAGCATGTTCTTCTGTTGTGCATAAGGTTGCTATGAGTTGGAACCGACTTGATGGCACCTAACAACAAGAAAACTAGTTATCATGAACTAAGGTCAACAGATACAAAAACAAAATTAAACTCCCAAGAAATGAAGAAATACAAAATACAAGTATGAAGGGATTTTCAAAAATTTCATAGAAAATGTACCAAAATAAATTCATATTAACTTGTTAAGTGTGAAAAGAATCTAGTTTGAGGCACTCAGAAGGATAAGACATCAGTTTTTGAAAAGAGTCCCTATCAAAGTAACGTGAATTTTGCTAAAATTGAAGCAAGAACAAATACCAAATTTACAAAGCTTGAGTGGAAGAATGGTGAAATAATTAATGCTTTACAAAGAGTTTATGGGACAATGCCCCAAAGAAATCAGCAGTTTACACATTAATATTTCTTTTTAAGAAGAAATGATGTTGAAGATGTTGAAAACGAAGCCTGCAGGGGCAGACCATCCACATCAGTTTTCAAAGAAACAATCTTGTTCATGCCTACTTGAACAAGACTGATGATTAATAGCAGAAACAATAGCCAACACCATAGGCATCCCATGACTCATAGGTTCAACTTACACAATTGTGTTTGAAAATTAATGGGTATTTGAAGGATGCCAAGATTATTGCACAAGATCAGCTGCAGACAAGGGCAGAGCTTTTAATGGATATTTTAAATGAAAGGAGTCATATTACATTGGGCAAATCTGCTGCAAAAGACTTCTTCTAAGTGTTAAAGAATAAAGATATCATTTTGAGGACTAAGGTATGCCTGACCCAAACCATGGCATTTTCAATTGCCTCTAATGTATGTCTGTCAGTTTGTAATACCGTGGTGGCTTGTGTATTGCTATGATGCTGGAAGATATGCCAATGGTGTTTTAAATGCCAGCAGGGTACGCCCATGATGGACAGGTTTCACCTGAGCTTCCAGACTAAGAAAGACTAGGAAGGAGAAGAGGACAACTTCTGAATGCTTAGCCACTGAAAACCTTATGAATGGCAGTGGAATGCTGCCAGATAGTAACAGAATAATGAAATATGATGATTAGCACCAGAATATTGTCAGATATAGTGCCAGAAAATGAACACCTCAGGTTGGAATGCACTCAACATACTACTGGAGAAGAGCAGTCACCTGAAAATAGAGTTGACTGTGATAGTGGGAGGGAAATAGAGCCTCTGGGACCTTCATTTGCTTAATGGGGCACAACTCAAAACATAGAGAAATAGCCATAAACACCCATTAAAAATCAGAACATGGAATGTAGAAAGTATGTACCTAGAAAATTGGAAGTTTTAAAAAATGAAATGGAACACATAAAGATTGATATCTTACAATCACATAGTTAACTACACTGAGAATGACAAATTGAACAGGAATGGTGTTGTATTCATTATCAAAAAGGACATTTCAAGATCTGTCTTTAAGTATAATGCTGTCTGTGTTAGAATAATATCCATACACATACAAGTAACACTAGTTAACATAATTCAAATTTATGCACCAACCACTAAAGCCAGTGGTGATGAAACTAAAGAATTCTACCAACTTCCTCAGTCTGAAATTGATCAAACATGCAATCAAGATGTATAGATAATTACAGGTGATTGTAATGCAAAGGTTAAAACAAAGAGGAAGGATCAGTCATTGGATAATATGGCCTTGGTATTAGAAAAAATGTGGGAAATCAAATTCTAAATAGAATTTTGAAAGAGCAATGACTTGTTTATTGCAAATACTTTTTTAAA
>NW_006421861.1:0-2153 GCF_000296735.1 Chrysochloris asiatica | reverse complement strand
TGCTCTACTTCTGAAAAATCAGTCATTGAAAACCCTTTGGATAACAGTTCTAGTCTGACATACTTGGTAAACAACTCATTAGCAACTGGTTTACTACTTTGTAGTTGGATCAGGTTGTGTTTTCCACTAAAATTTAGAAAGTAAGGAATTATCCAAAAGGGATTTAGATGCTAGTCATTCAGAAACATATGCTGAAGACAATCGAAGATTATGCTTTCATCTTTGTCAGCTTTGCTAAACTAATGTTGTTGTTAGGTGCCATCTAGTCGGCAATAACACATAACGCCCATATGCACAACAAAACAAAATAGTGTCTGTCCTACTCCAAACTCACAACTGGTGTTAGGTTTGAGCCCATGACTGCTTCCACTGTGCCAATGTAGCTCACTGGTGGTCTTCCTCTTTTCCTATGACCCTCCACTTAACCAAAGATGATATGCTTCTCCAGGCACTGTTCCCTCCTAATATAGCTGAAGAGAGACTAAGTCTCACCATCTTGGTTTACAAAGAACGTTCTGTTGTACTTCCAACACAGATGTATTTGTTCTTCTGGAAGTCCATGGTAATGTTAATGTTCTCCTCCATCACCATAATTCAAATGTATCAATTCTGCTATGGTCTTCCTTATTCACTGTCCAACTTGTGCTTGCATATGAAATTATTGAAAATACTATGGTTTGGGTCAGGAGCACCTTTGTCCTCAAGGTGACATCTTTGCTCTTGAGCACTTTAAAGAAGTCTTGTTCAATATATTTGCCAAGTGAATACATCGTTTGATGTCTTGACTGCTGCTTCCATGTGTGTTGATGGTTGACACAAGCAAAATGAAGTCTTTGACAACTTCCATCTTTTCTCCATTTATATGGATGTTCTTTATTGGTCCAATTGTGAGGAATTTTGTTTTCTTTACATTGAGGTGCAATGCATAACGGAGGCTGTGGTCTTTGATCGTCATCAGTACGTATTTTAAGTCCTCTTCACTTACAGCAAGCGAGGTTGTATCATTTGCATTTCACTGGTCTGCAATGAGTCTTTCTCCAAATCACGATGCTACTTTCTTCTTCATACAATCCAAATTCTTGGATTATGTTCTCAGCATACAGATTGAATTAGTATGGTGAAAGAATACAACCCTAGTGCACACCTTTCCTAATTTGAAACCATTCAGTGTCCCCTTGTTCTGTTGGAACAACTGCCTTTTGGTTTATGGACAGGTTACTTATAAGCACAATTAAGTTCTGGAATACTCATTCTCTGCAATGTTGTCCATAGCTTGTCATGATCCACACAATCAAAAGCCTGTGTGCAATCAATAAAGCACAGCTAAACATCTTTCTGGTATTCTCTGCTTTCAGACAAGAGCCATATGATGTCAGCAGTGGTATCACTCATTCCATGTCCTCATTGAATCTTACTTGAGCCTCTGTCAAAGTATGGTTGCAGTCGTTTTGAATTATCTTTAGCAAGATTTTAACTTGCATGCAATATTAATGACACTGTCCAAAGATTTCTGCATTTTATTGGGTAACATCTCTTCGGAATTGGCACACATATGGATCTCTTACAATCAGTTGCCCAGATAGCTATTTTCCAAATTTCTTTGCATAGATGAGTGAGTACCTACAGTGTTTCATCAGTTTGTTGAAATATTTCAATTTGTAGTCCATCAATTCCCGGAGCATTGTTCTTTGCCAGTACCTTCAATATACCGTGACTTCTTTTAGTATCATTGGGTATTGTTCATATGCTACCACTTGAAATGGTTGAACATTGGCCATTTCTTTTTGTTACAGTGATTCTCTGTGTATTCCATCTATGTTTTTTGGATGTTTTGCAATTATCAGTATTTTGCCCCTTGTTGTTGTTGTTAGGTGCCATCAAGTCAGTACCAATTCATGAGACAAAATGGCGTTGTGGGCTAATGCGTCAGACTGCAAAGTTGTTTGAACTGCAAGGTCGGTGGTTCAAGCTCACCAGCTGCTCCTTGGAACCCTATACATTGTTGCTATGGGTCAGAATTGGCTCAACAGCACTTAACAACAACAACAACAATGGCCACTGGAAACACTGCCCAATTCTGGGCCAATTTAAAAATTATTGCTACATTTGAGTCCTTTGCTGCCAACTTTACAATTATTAATACATTTGAGTCC
>NW_006421860.1:0-2154 GCF_000296735.1 Chrysochloris asiatica | reverse complement strand
GCTGTTTCTTTGAAAGGATTAATAAAATTGACAAACCATTGGCAAAACTAGCAAAAGAAAAGATGGAGAAGACACAAATAATTCACATTAGAAACCACATGGGCGATGTCACAACGGAACCAAAGGAAGAGTTGTACTCCAACAATTTCGATAACTTAAAAGAGATGGCTACATTTTTAGAAAAACATGACCTACCAAAAATTAATCAGAGTAAAGTAGAAAATTTGAACAGACCCATAACAAAAGAAGAAATTGATTAGGTCATCAAAAAACTCCCAACCAAAAGATACCTAGGCCCAGTTGGCTTCATGGGTAAGTTCTACCAAACATTCAGGGAAGAACTGTCACCAATTCTACTCAAATTATGCCAGGATATAGAAGAGGACAGAAAACGTCCTAATACTTTTGATGAAACATGCATAACCATCATACCAAAACCATGGAAAGACATCACTAAGAAAGAAAATTATAGACCAATATCCCTCATGAACATAGACGCAAAAATTCTCAATAAAATCCTAGCCAGCAGAATCCAGCAGCACATCAAAAAAATAATACATCATGACCAAGTGGGTTTCATAAAAGGGATGCAAGGATGGTTCAACATTAGAAAAACAATCAACATAATCCACCATATAAATAAGAAAAAGGAAAAGAACCACATTATCATATCGATTGATACAGAAAAGTCATTTGACAAATCCAACACCCATTCCTGATAAAAACACTCAACAAAGTAGGAATTGAAGGGAAATTCCTTAACAGAATCTAGAGCATAAACACTAAATCAATGGCCTACATCACTCTCAATGGAGAGAAAATGAAAGCCTTCCCTCTGTGAATGGGAACCAGACAAAGATACCCTTTGTCACTACTCCTATTCAATATTGTTTTGGAAGTCTTAGCCAGAACTATATGGCATGATAGAGTAATTAAAGGTATCCAAATTGGCAAAGAGGAAGTAAAACTCTTTCAATTTGTAGATGATATGATACTATAAAACCTCAAAGACTCAGTAAAAAAGCTCCTAGACATCATTGGAAGATTCAGCAAAGTGGCAGGGTATAGGATCAACATACAAAAATCAGTTGGATTCCTCTATAGCAACAATGACAGTGCTAAAAAGGACATTAGGTAAGCAATACTATTTACAATAGCTGCCCAAAGGAAGAAATATTTAGGAATAAATGCAACCAGAGAAGCAAAGGATTTATACAAAGAAAATTTCAAAACACTACTACAAGAAACCAAAAGAAACTTACAGAAGTCGAAAAACATACCATGTTCCTGGATAGGACAACTCAACATCGTGAAAATGTCAACACTGTCCAAAGCAATTTACACATATAATGCAATCCCAATCCAGATTCCAACAACATTCTTCAAAGAGATTGAAAAGACAATTACAAACTTTATATGGAAATGAAAGAGACCCAGGAAAAGCAAAGCACTGCTTAAGAAGAACAAGGTTGGAGGCCTCTCACTCCCCGATTTCAAAATTTACTACATGGCTACAGTGGTCAAAACAGCCTGTTACTGGTACAATGAAAGATATATTGATCAATGGAACACAATTGAAAATCCAAAAATTAACCCATCCACATACAGCCAACTGATATTTGACAAAGTACCTAAATATATCACATGGGGAGGTGATAGTCTCTTCAACAGATGGTGCTGGTAGAACTGGAAAACTATATGCAAAAGATTGAAACAAGACCTCCCATGCCCTATGCAAAATCAAACTCAACATGGATTAAAGCCCTAAATGTGAATCTCAAAATTATGAAGGTCATCAATGAAAAAATAGTGACAAATGTGAGGGTTCTAATTCAGGGCATACACAGACTTCCAAACATTTTGAAAATTATGCAAACAAAAGTAGACAAAATAGATGATTGGGACATACTAAAAATTAAAAACTTATGTGCATCAGAAGACTTCACTAAAAGAGTAAAAAGGGAACACACTGAATGGGAAAAAATCTTTTGCAATGGCACATCAGATAAGGGAATCATTTCTAAAATATATAGGAAATTATTGGGCTACAAACCTTAAGGTCAGCAGTTCAAAACTACCAGCCACTCCGTGGGAGAAATATGAGGCTTTCTGCTCCCATAAAGATTTACAGCCTAAGAAACCCTGTACAGGGTC
>NW_006421859.1:0-2157 GCF_000296735.1 Chrysochloris asiatica | reverse complement strand
CTTCTTTCACATTATAATTGTTTTGATCATAGTCTGACCTCCCAGGTCCTCTGAATTTGTTCTTATAATTTTGTTCTGTTCTGGACTCTTCCATCTTTTAATTGAGTTCCGGGTCCTGTTGGCATGTATGTCAATCACTGGTTGTTGTCTGTTCTTGTTGGTTCTCAGTCCAAAGATCTCCACTTAGGATGTTTTGAAGTGCTGGTTTGGCTTTGGCAAAATCCCTTAGCTTCTGTTTATCCTGGATTGTTTTTATTTGATTGGCAACTTTACTGAGTAGATAATTCTTAGTTGGCAGTTTTTTGTTGTTGTTTTTTTTCTTTCAGAGTTTTATATATGTCTCCCCATTGCCTTCTTGTCTGTGTGGTTTCTGCTGAGAGATCAGAGCTTAATCAGATTTGCTTGATTTGAAAAGTAACACTTCTCTTTTCCCTTGCTGCTTTCAGGATTCTCTCCTTGTCTTTGATTTTGGAAAGCATGATTATGATATATCTTGGTGATTTTCTTTTGGGATCTATCCTTCCTGGCCTTGTTGAGCTTTTTGAATGCTTATCTTTGTTTTTTCAGGATGTTAGGGATATATTCTTCCAGCAGTTCTTTTTACTAACTCCTCTGTGGACTTGTTTGATTCTCACAGTTTCAGAATGCCAATAATTTTTAAGTTGTTGTTCCTCTTCATGTTATCTAACATGAATCTTAGACTTCAGACTTTTTTTTTTTTATCCTTTTTTCTGTTTACTCTTCTAACTTGGCAATATTGAGGGATTTGTCTTCCAGCTCATTTGTTATGTCTTCCATCTTTTCAATTCTACTTCTTTTCCCTTTCAGTGTATTATCCATTGCTGATATTTTATTATTAATCATTTGGACCTCTTTTTGCAGGTTTTGAATTATTTCCAATACTGTATCTATCTTATTTGATTGTTTCTGTAGTGCTTTCCAGACTTCTTCCTTATTTTTCTTAAACACTCTGTGAAGCATTTGGATGCACTTCAAGATCATCCTCCTGTATTGCTTCCCAGGCAGTTCCAAGTTGCTGGTTTGTATTATACCCATTAGTCTTCTTTCCCCTCTCATGTCTCTGAGAATGTGCTCTTAAGAAAGTTGAATCAAAACCTGGGTTATAGCACCAACTAAACAGAAAGAAGGAAGTTGTTATTAGTGCCATTAAGTTAGTTCTGATTCATAGTTATCCTGTATAGTGTTTCCAAGTCGTGACTGGTGGGTTTGAACCACTAACTTTAGAGTTAACTTGCAGTTACCAGTCCAGTTCTTATCCTACAGCAGCACACCAGGATGACTGCCAATTTAGGTATAGTTATAGGAGTCCTTGTGTGGTACTGTGGGCTAATGCATCAGACTGCAAAGTCATTTGAACTGCAAGGTCAGTAGTTCAAGCTCACCAGCTTCTCCTTGGAAACCCTATATAGAGTCGCTATGGGTCAGAATCGACTCGATGGCATTTAACAACAACAACACAGTCTTGTTAGTGTAGCAGATTACAGGCTGGGCTACTACCTACAAGATCAGCTGTTAAAATCTACTTGTCACTCTGTGAGACAAAGGTGAGGCTTTCTGCTCTCATAAAGATTACAGTCATAGAAAACCTATACAGGATTACTATGATTCAGAACTAACTGGATGGCACACAATGACTACCACCTTGATAAAATTAAAGGAAGAATTCATTTTTTAGAATGCAGTCAAAATAGCCAGATAGATATGATGTCAGCTTTTATAAGTCTAAAAAATATTTTGTTGTTGTGAAGTGCTGTCGAGTCATATCTGACTCATAGTGATTCTTTATAGGGTTTCTGAGGAGAAGCTGGTGAGCTTGAACCATAGACCTTGCAGTTCAAACAGTTTTGCAGTCTGGTGCATTAACCCGCAGTGCCATACCAGTGCTCCCTAAATAATATAATGAATGGTAAATTGTGACTAATGAAGAAATGTGTTTCAATAAGCTCTCTAAATTACTGAAATCATAATTCCTTTTATTTTAAGTAGCACAGCAATGTTTTTAGTTCTTTACTTAATGCATGCATTATATACATATTTTTTCTATAAATACATTTTAGGAAGATTTTCTTAAATTCACTATTTTACTCTGTATTTATGTTATTTTTTCATTATTAATTTCTAAAACTTATTTTTCCC
>NW_006421858.1:0-2158 GCF_000296735.1 Chrysochloris asiatica | reverse complement strand
ATTGGTAAAAAAGCTTACCAAGGATTTCTATAATTTGGCACAGAAGGAGGTCCCAAGACAGAAAAGTGACAATGTAAATTGCATCAATATAAATTACATCTACCCATGTAAGATCAATGTCTTTATAGTAAATCAAAATTGGACAGCTGGTTAGCAAAAGGTAAAATTTTGTATCATTATTGCTTCATATATTAGTCTAAAAGATGAGAAAATTTAAAAAAAATCAAAACATACATATCTAAAAGAAAGAATGGGAGGATTTTTCTATTCCATGGCTATATAATGTTTATATTGTTGTATGTTTATATAAGCTAATAGCTCTATCCTCATAGAATATAAATTAAAAGATATTTTATACTAGCATAATTCAAGAAAAGATATACATAGAGAGTGAACATAAGAAAATGATCAATCAAATGGGAAAATATTAACCGTATTTTATTGATAAACAAGAATATTGGCAAAAGTGTACATATATTCTTTGTACTGATTTCACTATTGACATTTTTATAAATTATTGTAATTATTTCCATTTATTAAAAACAAAACACACAAAAAAACATGGGAAGATATATTATGGATCTGGATTCCATGTATGGTACTGTAGGATCATCACTGAACTTCAAACTACAAAGTCTGAAGTTCAAACCCACCAATTGCTTCTCAAAAACACTATAAAGGGTTGCTATGAGTTGGAACTGACTCTATGGCACTTAACAACAACAATATGGCTCTACATATGATTGCTAAATATTGTGACAACTTCCATTTGTGCCAGATTAAATTAAAAAATTTCAAATCCAATGATGGTTAGTGGATTCCAACCTAGCTGATAATATAAATACTCAACCGCAAGGTTGGTTTGAATTTCAAGGTCAGCGGTACAAACTCACCAGCCATTCCTTTGAAACCCTATGCAGGGTCCACTATGGATCAGAATTTACTCTATAGCACTTAACAACAACAAATAAAGTTTACCTCACACTGTCCTGGTGTGGCACTGTGGGATAAAGCGCTGGATCACAAGGTCAGTTTCAACCACAAGTTTGGGAGTTCAAATTCACCAGCCAATCTGTGAGAGAAAGTTGAGGCTGTCAGTTCCTGTAAAGATGTATAGTTTGTAAACACTAAAGAGGGAATTGGTTTTAAGACAGTGGATATGGTTTGAGTTTGGGAATCTTTACAAAGTAAATCGCCATATTTTTTGTCCATGGAACAGTTGGTGGGTTCAAAGACCTATTGGTTACCTGATGAGCGTATGAACCATTGTACCACCAGGGCTCCTTATGCAGTGTTAGTATATAAAGAAACCCAATCATATGCTTTGGGTAATAATAAAATCTATTACAATATGATCATAAAGTTGAGTCATAAGAGCAAACGGGTGAGAATAAGTAAAAATATACTTGAAAAATATGAACAATGAGACAGAATTATTGATGTTGTCAGGTGACATAGAGTCAGTACCCACTCATAGCAATTCTACGCATAGCAGAATGAAACATTGCCTGGTCCTGTGCCAAACTCACAATCATTGCTACGCCTAACCCCATTGCCGTTGCCACTGTATCAATCCATCTTGCTGGAAGTCTTCCTCTTATTCTTTGACCCTCCACTCTACCAAATATGATATCCTTCTACAGAGACTGGTCTCCCCTGATAATATGACAGAAGTAGAAAAGATGAAGTCTGACCATCCTGGATTCCAAGGAGCACGCTGGCTATACTTCTTCCAAAACATATTTATCTGTTTGTTCTTTTGGCAGTCAATGGTACTTTCAGTATTCTCCTCCAACATCATAACTCAAATGCATTAATTCCTTATTCGTTGTCTGAGTTTCACAAGCACATTGTTGTTGTTAAGTGCTGTCAAGTGGGTTCCTATCCATAGCAACTCTGTATAGGGTTTCCAACAAGCAGCTTGTGAGTTTGAACCGCCGATCTTGCAGTTCAAACGGCTTTGCAGTCTGGAGCATTAGCCCACAGCGCCACACCAGAACTCCTCACATGCACATTGTTGTTGTTGTTAAGTGCCATCGAGTCGGTTCCGACCCATAACGACCCTGTACAGGGTTTCCGAGGCTGTAAATCTTTACGGGAGCAGAACGCCTCATCTTTCTCCCGCGGAGCGGCTGATAGTTTTGAACTGCTGGCCTTA
>NW_006421857.1:0-2231 GCF_000296735.1 Chrysochloris asiatica | reverse complement strand
TTTTTTTTTTTTTTTTTTACATTTCCAAGTTATTTTGAGAAAACTTCAGAACTTTAGGGGGGTATTATGTGAAAGAAGAGATTTTTATAAGTTAAAATTCAGAATAAGGATATGATTAGCCTTAAAAAGGCACAAATTATGGACAGTTTTAAGAGGTAAGATTGTTCACATCAGACCACAGTAACCCAAAACCCACCACATTCGGTCCTTTAGATTCCAACTCGAGGAGACCCCAGTAGGACAGAACAGAACTGATCCTTAGGGTTTCCAAGGCTGTAAATCTGTAGCAAGCAGATTGTCGCATCTCTCTCTGAACCCCTAACCTTTCTGTTAGCTATCAACTGCTTTAACCACTCCATTGCCAGGGTTCCTGCATCCCAATTAAAAAAAAAAAAAAAATTAAAGCTAAATTCACAAAGTTTAACTCTCTCAGTGTTTATTAAAAAAGAAAAGAAAATTTTTGCTCAGCATAAAAAAAAAAAAAATTAAAGCTAAATTCACAAAGTTTAACTCTCTCAGTGTTTATTAAAAAAGAAAAGAAAATTTTTGCTCAGCATTAATTCATATAATGGTATACAGAATTTTAATGGCAGGAATAGTAATATCATGTTCAACCATAACCAACCTTTAACTTTGAGGTCCATATGCATAATTAAATACATCAAAGCTCTCATTAGCAACTAAGAAAAACTTTTGCAAACCATTACTCATTGAGTAAAGATCTTTAACTTTGCTTCTATGACACAATGCCCAGTAAAGTCCTAAACTTCTGAAATTAAAAACAAGACAAAAATCATACTTTAAAAGTTGCAGTGACTTGACTGATCAATTATGTCATTAAGCACAATTAGATTTCTTAAGGGAGAAAATCTATCATATGGCAAATAAAATTGAGGCAAGATACATGGATACAGAAGATTAATCTTGAAAAACAATTAAATTTAGAAATTAACCCAAAATCTCAAGTTTAAAAGTCATTCTATTACAATATCTTGTTGTGGGAATGAGTGTGGAGAAGAGAGAAGGTGAAGAAGGGATAAAGCATCACAAAAAACAGCTGTGATCAGGCACGAAGAGAAGCGAAGGAGCAAGAGAATACACAGGGGAAGGACATGATCACTTTTCTTTGCCTGTGAAACTTTCAGAAGAAACTAGTATGAATAACAGGTCATTTAAAAAATTTCTAATGATGAAACTGTCCTAACAAGGGAAAAACTATATTGTCCATTCAATAATTTTAATAAAATCTAGTAATTTATAAAAATTAAGTTTATTATTATCAAAATAAAACATTAGCATTGAAGTTATGACATGGTGAAAGAATACTTAAATGCAATAAACTACTAAATAAACATGACTAAGTAATACAAATCAATAGTAACTACTACGTAAAGTTCAAATCTTAAAAAAAAGTGATAAAATTTAAAAAGCATAAATCATAATGAAGGACAATAATAATTTATAAAGAACTTTCCATTTTAAGATATTTTCAGAGTCTCCCATTTCAAAAGTGGATACAATAACTAACAACAAAAGATATTAAGATTCTGAAAGAAGATGCTCTTATACAACCAGTCTAACCTAATGAGACTATCTAGCAAACTCTTCTAACCTGCGGAAGAATCTAGTGTCATCTAACAGTAGATATACCGAAGAGGAGAAAGGTATGGGGGGAGGAAGGTATCACATCTCAAACATAATAAACGATTTGTTCGTAACTGAACTCTCGTGGAAAATTAGCTCTCGTGGAAAACTGAGCTCTCGTGGAAAATGTTATCACCGCTGTTGTTGTTAAATTCTTATTGTCAAGTCAGTTCCCACACATAGAAATCCTTTATAGTGAATCTGAACCTACAAACTTGCAGTTAATTTATGGTTAGCAGTCCAGTGCTTATCCTATACCAGGACACCATTGTATTATCTCCTAAATCAACAGCATTCAGAATGATTCCTGAGACCAGAAATAGATTCACCAGTGCTCCCAAGCCCAAATTCAAGTCCATCCAGAATCTCAGAAAGTAACTTTATTTAAAACACAGAATCTTATAGCTGTAATTCCTTAAAATGGCCTCGTACTGGATTATGGTGGTCATTAAATTCAAAGATTAGTATTTTTATGAGATGAAGACAGAAAGAGACAGAGAAAAAAGAAGGCCATATGAAGACTTGTTGTTAAGTACCGTGGAGTCGGTTCCGACTCATAATGACCGTGTACAGGGTTTCCGAGGCTG
>NW_006421856.1:0-2117 GCF_000296735.1 Chrysochloris asiatica | reverse complement strand
TGGAGGGTCAGAGAAAAAGAAGAAGACCCCCAATGAGATCGATTGTTTTGGTTGCAGCAGCAGTGGGCTCAAGTTTAACAACAATTGTGAGGATAATGCAGGACCCGGCATTGTTTTGTTCTATTGTGCATAAGGTTGCTCTGCAACCACAGCTAACATCAACAACGAAGCTCACTAGAACAATCAGAACATGTAACGTATGACATATGAATGTAGGGAAATTGGGAGGTGTCAAAAATGAAAAGGAACATATAAAGATCGGTAACCTACCCATTAGTGAACTAAACGGACTGGTATTGGCCATTTTTGATCTGTCATGTGGTTTACTATGCTGGGAATGACACATTGAAGAAGAATGGTGTTCCATTCATTCTCACAAAGAACATTTCAATATCTGTCTTGAAGTACAATGTTGTCTGTGATAGGATACTATCCATATGCCTACAAGGAAGGCCAGGTAATACCACTGTTTCTCAAATTTATGCACCAACCACTAAAGCCAGTGATGGTGAAATTGAAGAATTCTACCATCTTCTTCAGTCTGAAATTGATCAAACATGCAGTCAAGATGTACTGATAACTGCTAGTGGTTAGAAGGTGAAGGTTGGAAACAAAGAGGAAGGATCAGTAGTTGGAAAATATGGCCTTGGTGATAGAAACAATACTGGAGATCGCATGATGGAATTTTGTAAGACCAGTGGATTACTCATTGCAAATATCTTTTTTTAAACAGCATAAAAGGCAACTACATATACGGACCTCACCAAATGGAATACACAGAAATCAAATAGACTGCATCTGTGGGAAAAGCTCCGTATCATCAGACAATGCAAGGCCAGTGGCAAACTGGAACAGATCATCAATTACTCATATGCAAACAGACTGAAGCTGAAGAAAATGAAAACAAGTCCACAAGAGCCAAAATACGACCTTAAATATATCCCACCTAAATTTAGACACCATCTCAAGAACAGATTTGATGCATTAGACACGAATGACCAAAGACTAGAAGAGTTGTGGAATGACATCCAGAACCTAATACATGAAGAAAGCAAAAGGTTCATTAAAAAAGAAACAAAAACAGAAAAGACCAAAATGGATGTCAAAAGAGACTCTGAAACTTGCTTTTGGATGTAGAGAAGCTAGAGTGAATGGAAGAAATAAGGAAATGAAAAAACTGAACAGAACACTTTAATGGCCAGCTCGAGAAGACAAAGTAAGCATTATTTTGCAAAGAAAGGTGCAAAAACCTGGAGTTATTAAACCAAAAAGGAAGAACACACTCAGCATTTCTCAAGCTTGAGGGAACTGAAGAAACATTTCAAGTCTCAGATTGCAATATTGAAGGATTCAGTGAGCTAAAGATTGAATGATGCAGAAAGCATCAAAAGAAGGTGGAAGGAATTAATACAGTCATTGTACCAAAAAGAAATAGCTGATGTTTAACCATTTCAAGAGGTAGTATATGCAGCGAGGATCATTCCCACCCCCTTGGTACACAGGGTTGACAGGGATGGACAACTTAGACATTGGCTACCTAAAATGAGGGGCAGAGGGAGGCTATACAAAGGCACAACGTGACTGGTTTACAAACTTTCAAGAGGCTGCACGGGAAGGTAGACTTTCTACTGAGTGGTTTCCAACCTGTCTGGATGGGGCTGATGAAAGGAGATGAGGATAAAGACGCTTGTGGTTCAGTAGTGAATAATTACTATCAGGACTGATTGTGAGTGTTACAAATGTAAAGGTAGACGTTTTGTAAAAAAAAGGAAGGGAGTGGTTGATCTTGCAGTCCAGGAGCAGAGGTCCCTGGGACCATCAAGGAAGAAGAGCGGAGTGCCGGCCGGACCCTACCCAGAAAAACAGTGACGCCAGAGATGGAGGCAGAGAGTATGACCTGGAGAGATGGAGCAGCTGGGGACTCTGGAATCAGCGAGGGAGAGGGGCTATGTGCTGATGGCCGAGGGGCGGGCTTGTGGGGTGTACTCTTTGGTTGTTTGAATGGTTATATATTCCTGAGTGCTTCAGTGTATATCCAAAACAAAACAAGACAGAGGGACTGGAAGCAAATGCTGTTACATGGAGGGGATTGAAATCTTTGCAATAAAATGAAATAC
>NW_006421855.1:0-2160 GCF_000296735.1 Chrysochloris asiatica | reverse complement strand
AAAACTCTTGGTCCATGTATAGATTCCTCATGAGCACAATTAAGTGTTCCAGTATATTCATTCTCAGCAATGTTGTACATAGTTTTCTTCCTGTATGATGTTCTTGATAGTCAGGATCTACACAATTGCAAACCTTTGTGTTGTCAAAAAAAAGCACAGAAAACCATCTTTCTAGTCTTCTCCTCTTTCATTCAAGATTCATCTGATGTCATCATTGATACCCCTCATTCCATATCCTTGTCTGAGTCCAGCTTGAGGCTCTGGGCTGTTTCCTGTCAATGTACTACTGCAGCCATTTTTGGATTATATTTAGCAAACTTTTACTTGCATGATATATTAATGTTATTGCCTGTTGATATTCACATTCTCTTTGGGATTGGCACGGATATGGATCTCTTCCAGTTGGCCACATAACTGTATTCCAAATTTTTTTGGCATAGATCAGTGAGTGCCTCCAATGGCAAATCAGTTTGTTTAAAGATTTTAATTTGTATTCCATTAATTCCTAGAGCCTTGTTCTTTGTCAATAACTTCAGTGCACCTTGGACTCCTTCCTTCAGTACCCTCTTGAAATGTTTGAACATCAACCATTTCTTTTTACTATAGTGACTGTATATTTCTTCCATTTCCTTTTAATGCTTTCTATATCATTCAATATTTCTACCATAGAATCCCTCAATATTGCAAGTGTATTTTTTCTTCAGTCCTTTCAATTTGAGAATGCTGAATGTATTATTCCCTTTTGATTTTCTAGCACCAAGTCTTTGCATATTTCATTATAATATTTGACTTTGTGTTCTCGAGCTGACCTTTGAAATCTTCTGTTCTGCTCTTTTGCTTCCTCGCGTCTTCTGTTTGCTTTAGCATCTTTGCTGGAGAACAAGTTTCAGTTTCCTCAGATTTCTATTTTGGTCTTTTCCTTCTTTCTTGTCTTCTTAATGACCTTTTGTTTTCTTCCTGTATGATGTTCTTGATGTCATCCCACAACTCTTCTGGTCTAATGCATTAGTGTCTAATGCATCAAATTTGTTCTTGATATGCTCTCTAAATTTAGTTGGGATATGTTCAAGGTCATATTTCACCTCTTTGGAATAAAAAAAAACAACAAATTCAGCTTCAGCCTGAACTTGCATATGAGTAATTGATGGTCTGTTTCACAGTCTCCCCCTGGTCTTGTTTTGGTTGGTGATATGAAGCTATTCCACGTTCTCTTTCCACAGATGTAGTCAAATTGATTTCTTAGTATTCCATCTGATGAGGTCCAGGTATATAGTCATCGTTTATGTTGTTAAAAAAGGTATTTGCAATGAAGAAGTCATCAGTCTTGCAAAATTCTATCATGCAATCTCAAGCATCATTTCAATCACCAAGGTCATATTTTCCAAGTACTTATTCTTCCTCTTTGTTTTCAACTTTGCATTCTGATCACCAGTAATTATCAATACATTTTGATTGCATGTTTGATCAGTTTCAGACTAAAGAAGTTGGTAGAATTCTTCAATTTCATCAATATCATCATAGATGATGAATACATAGAAATAGATATGTGTATACAAATATAGTTATATTCATGAAGAAATTATAGTCACTTGAGTTTGATTGATACCAAACTCAAAGATAAAATCAACAACTGTGATTTTTTTCATGTGTATTCCTGATGTTTTTGTGACACTCTTAATCTGACATAAATGAAAAATGTTTATATTTACGGTAGTGAGAAATTTAGTATTATTTAAACACTGACACTGGTTGACTTGATTAGATATAGTTTGAAAATGGGAACCATGCTAGATTTTAGTTGTCTGGTCCCTGAATTTAAAGCATAATGTTGTATTCATTTTGCTTTCTGTTTCCTAATAAAAATACAAAAATGTTAAAGAATTTCCTGAAAGGTTTGGTGGCTCCTTTGCTTCTTCTTTGACAGAACGTGTCTCATGGTAGGAAAGATCAGAGCAGGCATGAGCTTGGATTTTGTGGGAATGAGCCTGAGTTTTAAAAACTAGCACTGTTTCTTGATAGTTATATAATCATAAATAAAAATCACTCATTTCTCCAATCCTTTGCTCATTGAGTATTTTTTGAGTGACTATATAGATACTATAAGGAGCTCTGGTAGCGTAGTGGTTACAAATTAGGCTGTGAACCTTAAGGTCAGCAGTT
>NW_006421854.1:0-2161 GCF_000296735.1 Chrysochloris asiatica | reverse complement strand
GACAGACCTGCCTGGCCAACTGATGGAAGAGATCGATTATGTGTACCCATTCCAAAAAGACGTGAGTAAACAGATTGTGGAAATCAATGGACAGTATCATTAATATCCTATGCAAGTAAAATTTTGCAAAAGGTAACTGAAAAACGGTTTCAGCAGTACATTGACAGGGAGCTGTCAGAGGTTCAGGCTGGATTCAAAAGAGGACGTGGAACTAGAGTTATCACTGCTGATGTCAGATGGATCTTGAATGAAAGGAGAGAATACCAGAAAGATGATTACCTGTGCTTTACTGACTACACAAAGGCTTTCAATTGTGTGTCTCATGATAAGCTACGGACAACATAGCGGAGAATGAGTATTCCAGAACACAAGGAACCTGTACATAGACCAAGAGGCAGTTGTTTGAACAGAACTGAACGGTGTAAAATTAGGAAAGATGTGTGCTAGGGTTGTATTCTTTCACCATACTTATTCAATCTGTATGCTGAGCAAATAATTTGAGAAGCTAGATTATATGGAGAGAAACGTGGCATCAGGGTTGGCAGAAGACTCATTAACAACCTGCAATATGCAGATGATACAACCTTCCTTACTTAACGGGAAGAGAACTTAAAATACTTACTGATGAAGATCAAACAAACATCACAACCTTCGGTATGGGCTGCACCTCAGTGTAAAGACAACAAAAGTCCTCACCAATGCACAAAGAATAAAGAAGACAGTAGAAGAATTGATACATTTGAGTGTGGTGTTGGAGGTGAATATTAAAAGTACTGTGGACCACCAAAAGAACAAACCAATCTGTGTTGGAAGAAGACAAAGAATGCTTCTTAAAAGCCTGAATATCCAGACTTCATCTCTCATACTTCAAACATATTATCAGAAAGGACAGTCCCTGGAGAAGGATGTCATGCTTGGTAAAATGGAGAGTAAGCAAAAAAGGAGAAAGCCCCCCCGACCCCCAACAAAATGGACTGGCACAGTGGCAGCAGCAATGGACTCAAGTGTAGCAAGGATTGTGAGGTTGGCACAGGACATGGCAGTGTTCTGTTGTGCATAAGGTCATTGTGAATCAGTACCGACTAGATGGTACCTAACAATAGCAACAACATAACTTTTACTACATTTAAATTCATAACCAAAATACGGCATTTTTTGTAGCTATACGTAGTGGCGAACCGCAAGGTCAGCAGTTCGAAACTACCAGCTGTTCCGTGGGAGAGACATGAAGCTTTCTGCTCCCGTAAAGATTTACAGCCTTGGAAACCCTGTACAGGGTCGCTATAAGTAGGAACCGACTCCACGGCACATAGCAACAACAACAACAACATACATTTTATATAAATATTAAATTCAACATATGTTTTTGAGATTTTCCCAATTTTGATGCACACGTTACTACCTCATTGATTTTAACTATGACATAATAATCCAAATAAATCCTAAAAAGCCTTTCTTCCGCAGAGCCTGGGTAGGTTTGAATTACAAAACTTTCTGTTAGCAGGTGAATGCTTAACCACTGTGCCACCATGGTTCCTTAAACCATCAAATAGGGTATGTACTACAAGGATGCAATTAACATCCTTGTACTTATCGCCTGTCGCACAGGTGCAGGAGTTTCTCTGGGTTACAAAGCATGCATACTTCAACTGGTATAAGGATTACAGGATCTCCAAAATGTTTATAACAATTTAAACTTCCCTAACAATATAAGAGAGCTCCTGCTGCTCCTCATTCTCAAAGACCGTTATAAACTTTCAGTTCTTGCCAATTTGATAGCTATGAAATGGCTGCTCAGTGTTGGTTTACTCGACTTTTCTGAGATTACTAGTAAGACTGAATCTTTTCCTAATTTTTTGTTTGCTTTGCATTTTCTTTCTTGTGAAGTGATTAATAATAGTTTTCAAATCTATGAAATAAGTTATTTCAAAGAACATGACCAATGTTCTTCACAGCTATTTCTTATTTGTTAAGTAAGAATTAAGATTAATTAAGGAACAAACACCAGCTGCTTCGCGGGAGAAAGATGAGGCTTTCTACTCCAGTAAAGATTTACACCCTCGGAAACCCTATACAGGGTCGCTATGGGTCAGAACCAACTGGATGGCACATAACAACAACAACAACAACAAAGGAACAAACAAGATGGCGGATCGGGGGG
>NW_006421853.1:0-2163 GCF_000296735.1 Chrysochloris asiatica | reverse complement strand
GATGTTGGCCCAGGATCGGACATTGTTTCGTTCTGCTGTGCATGGGGTCGCTATGAGTCGGTTCCGACTCAATGGCACCTGACAACAACAACAACAACATCAGAAATGGACATTACAATGAAAGGGCAAAGACATAGAAGTGAAGAGATGGAAGCCAGAACTAGTAAGCTAGAAGACAAATCTCTCAATACTACTAAGATAGAAAAGCAAGCAGAAAAAAGAATTTAAAAATCTGAAGAAGGTGTAAGATTCATGTGGACAACATGAAGAGGAATAACTTAAGAATTATCAGCATTCCAGAACAGGAAGAAGCACACAATCCACAGAGAAGATAGTTGAAGAGGTGCTGGAAGAAAATTTCCCTAACATCCTGAGAAGCAAAAAGATAAACACTCAAGAAGCTCAACAAACCCCAGGAAGGATAGACCGCCAAAGGAAAAATCACCAAGACATATAATAATCAAGCTCTCCAAACTCAAAAATAAAGAGAGAATCCTGAAATCAACTAAGGAAAAGAGAAGTGCCACTTACAAATGCAAGCAAATTACATTAAGATCAGATCTCTCAGCAGAAACCATGCAGGCAAGAAGGCAATGAGAAGACATATATAAAACCCTGAAAGAAAAAAAAACTGCCAACAAAGAATACTTTACTTGGCAAAGCTGCCAATCAAATACAGCAGTGTAATCAAAACATTCCAGGATAAACAGAAGCTAAGGGATTTTGCAAAACCAACTCTGCTCTGCAAAATATCCTAAAGGGAGTTCTTTGGATTAAGAACCAAAAAGAAGAGCAACAACCATAAATTGACATACGTGGCAGTACCACCCAGAACTCAGTTAACAAATGGAAGAGTTGAGAACAGAAAAAAACATAAGAAGAAATTTAGAGGAGCTGAGAGGTCAGTCTATCATCAAAATATTCACAATGTAAAAGAAGGTAAATATATAGGAACAGAGATCAAGGTGGTGAGAAGGTCAAATAGATTACAGGATAAAATAGACTGTCTTAAATAAAGGGAAAAGTTAATAGAACTGCAAAGAAAATTAATACTTCACAACATACCAAGAAAATGAAAATCCAGGAAGAAGATGGAAACATTTAAACTACGAAGAAACTCACAAGAAAGAACATAAAAACATGAACTCAACACAAGTAGACATGCAAACCAAAGAAACCAGCAACCCAAAACAAACAAATAAACATAATGACAGCAATTAATCCATACCTAACTTTTAAGAAGCTCTGGTAGTGTACTGCTTACAAATTGGGCTGCTAACCTCAAGGTCGGCAGTTCAAAACTACCAGTGGTTCCACGGGAGAATGATGAGGCATTCTGCTCCCATAAAGATTTACAGCCTCAGAAACCCTATGCAGGGTCACTATGAGTCAGAACTGACTCCACAGTACTTAACAACAACAACAAGCAATAATTTGACTGAATGTAAACAGATAAAATGCACCAGTTAGGAGACAGAGAGTGGCAGAATGGATAAGAAAACAAGATATTTCAATATACTGCATGTCAGAGACACACCTTACCAAAAACAGACTAAAAGACAAAGGATGGGAAAAAAATATACCAAGCTAACGGCAATAAAAATGAGGAGGATTGGCAATACAAATCTCTGATAAACTTTAAGACAAAAACCAGCATAATAGATAAAGATGGACATTATCTCATAACTAAGGGAAAAATTGAACAAGATAACATAAACATAATAAATATCTATGCTTCCAATGAAAGAGCTCCAAAATATTTAAAATCTAATAGATTTGAAGAAATAAATAGACAAAGCTACATTAATAGTGGGGGATTTTAATACACAACTTTCGAAAATGGATAGAACAACCAGAAAGAAACTCGACAAAGACAAAGAGGAAATAAACAACACAGTCAGCCAACTTGACCTCATATATGTGTACAGAGCATTTAACCCAACAACAACACAATATACCTTCTTTTCCAGTGCACAAGGAACATTCTCCAGAATAGACCATGTGTTAGGCCACTAAACAAGCCTCCATAAATCTAAAAACATCAGAAAACTACAAAGCATCTTCTCAGACTACAATGCTATCAAATTGTTGTTGTTGTTGTTGTCAGGTGCCATCGAGTCGGAACCGACTCATAGCGACTCCATGCACAGCAGAACGAAACAA
>NW_006421852.1:0-2135 GCF_000296735.1 Chrysochloris asiatica | reverse complement strand
ACCCCTTTTCACAGTATTTGAATTTGTTTCCATATCACTCTTCTGAATTCCCTCTCAGGCATAACCAGAACCTGCTCCTCCTCCTCTATAAAGCCTTTGTCTGTCTCCAGCTCATTTGCATCAGCTTCTCTCTTCTGTTTTTGGACGTGTTTTGATAATGTTTGTTGTTTCTTATTCATCATGGTTATTATTATTCTTCTTATTATTATTATAAAGAGATAGGCTTCCCTTATTGTCTGTAATGAGTAGCAGGTGTTGTTAGGTCTTGTCTCAGTGGTGGAGTATTATGGTGTATTCTTCTAGTTTGGTTTTATGGACACAATTCCTGTTTCTTCTTAAGCCATTAGTGTATGTTGTTGTTGTTGTTGTTATGTGCCATGGAGTCAGTTCCAACTCATAGCGACCCTGCACAGGATTTCCAAGGCTGTTAATCTTTGTGGGAGCAGAACGCCTTATCCTTCTCCCGCGGAGCAGCTGGTAGTTTCGAACTGCTGACCTTGCAGTTCACAGCCCGATTCATAATCACTACGCTACCAGAGCTGCTTAGCCACTACCATATAGGTGGGCAGATATATATATTGGGGAGTTAATGGAAGAAAGATTGTCCACTATTTTTGACTCTGCCTATTCCCAGCGCAAATCTCAGGATGGTTGAGTCCTTTAAAGCTGAGGTTTTGGTTTTGCAAATTGATTTGTATTGACCGGTTTGGCAGGCCCAGCAGTTGTAGGTCACTAGTACAAAACTGGAGATTCCTAGCTGCTACCTGGAGGAGCTCTGGTAGTGTAGTGGTTACAATTCGGGCTGTGAACTTTAAAGCCAGCAGTTCGAAACTACCAGCTGCTCCTCGGGAGAAAGATGAGGCGTTCTGCTCCGGTAAAGATTTACAGCCTCGGAAACCCTGTACAGGGTCGCTATGGGTCAGAACCAACTAGACGGCACTTAACAATAACAACAATCTTGAGGGAAGGCGAGTGGCCCCGCCCGGGCTCAGATACAAAGCCTCAGATTTGGGCTCAGATACAAAGCCTCAGGTTTGGGCTCAGATACAACGCCTCAGATTTGGGCTCGCTGGTGATATCATAAGTGGCTGCCCAGATCCCTCTCTCTGTACCGTGGTAAAGCTGTCCTGCATGATGTTGGGGCTGAGAACTTACTTTGGGACGGTGAGAGCCAGAGGAAGAGGTGTGTATTTTCCCCTGGTTTCCTGTCTCCTCCGTTTTGCTGTAAATGCGGCTCTCAGAACAGGCTGGATTTAGCCCCACCCTTTAAACTCTGCTGGGGAAGGGTAGTCGCTGAGACAGCCTCCAGATTTGTAATATGCCTATATTTTCCTTGTAGCGTGATTTTTTCATACATACGAGATCAGGAGACTACAATCCTGAGTCTTAAATTAGCTCCGGATCTCTGGATTTACTCTATGAGCTCTTCCTTCGTGAGATCCCCCTCCCCTCTCACCAGAGCATACCCTACCTGGCTTCTCTGGCTGCCACCCCAACCTGGAAGCTCCTGTTCTATCCATTTTTGAAAGTGGTGTATCAAAATCACCCATTATTATTGTAGATTCATCTATCTCTTTCTTCAAATCTATTAGAGTTTGCTTTATGCGTTTTGGAGCTCTTTCACTGGGAGCATAGATATTTATTATGATTATTTCATCTTATTCAATTGTCCCTTTTATCATGAGATAATGTCCATCTTTATCTTTTATGCTGTTTTTTGCCTTAAAGTTAATTTTATTACAGATTAGTACTGGCACTCCTGTTTGTTTTTGATTGCAAATAGCATGGTTTATTTTTTTCCATCCTTTGTCTTTTAATCTGTTTTTGTCTCTGTGTGAGATGTGTCTCTTGCAGACAGCATATTGAAGAATCTTGTTTTCATATCCATTCTGCCACCCTCTGTCTCTTAACAGATGCATTTAATCTATTTACATTCAGTGTAATTATTGATAGATATTGATTAATTGCTGCCATTATGTTTCTTTATTTGTGGTGTTGCTGCTTTCTTTGTTCTGTGTCTCTTCCTTTGTTGAGTTCATGATTTCTGTGTTCTTTCTTGTGAGTTTCCTCATAGTTTTAATGTTTCCATGTTCTTCTTGTATTTTCATTCTCTTGGTATGTTGTGAAGTGTTAAT
>NW_006421851.1:0-2138 GCF_000296735.1 Chrysochloris asiatica | reverse complement strand
GGGGTCTTCCTCTTTTTCTCTGACCCTCCACCTTACCCAGCATGACATCCTTCTCCAGTGACTGTTCTCTCTGTACAATATGTCTAAAGTATGAGAGACGAAGCTTAGCCATCTTGGCCTCCAAGGAGCACTCTGGCTGCACTTCTTCCAAAACAGATCTATTAGTTCTTCTGGCAGTCCATGGCACTTTCAGTATTCTCCTCCAACACCGCAACTCAAAGGCATTGAAAATAACATGACTTGGGTCACATGACCTTAGTCCTCAATGTGACATCTTGGCTCTTCAACACTTTATTAAAGAGGTCTTGTGCAGTAGATTTGTCTAGTACAAAATGTAGTTTGATTTTTTTGACTGCTGCTCCCATGATCTATGAATCCAAGCAAAATTAAATCTTTAAAAATTTCTATCTTTTCTCTGTTTATCATGATGTTGTTTATTGGTCCAATTGTAAGGATTTTTTTTTTAATCATATCAAAGTACAATCCATACTGAAGATAGTAGTCCTTGATCTTTATCAATAAGTATTTCAAGTCCTCTTTGCTTCCAGCAAGAAAGGCTGTGTCATCTGCATATGGCCCATTGTTAATGAGTCTTCCTCCAATCCTGATGTCATGTTCTTCTTCATATAATCCAGCTTCTCAGATTTTTTGCTTAACACAGAGATGAATAAATATGGTGAAATGATACAACCCTAGTTCACACTTTCACTAATTTTAAATCATTCGGTGTCCCCTTGTTCTGTTCAAATGACTGCCTCTTGATCTATGAACAGGTTCCTCATAAGCACAAATAAGTGTTCTAGAATAATCAGTCTTCATAATGTTACCCATAGTTTGTTATGACCCACATAGTTGAATGCCTTTGCATAGTCAATAACTTTATGACAATATTACTCTCAATACTTACTCTGTCTTCAGTCATTACATGCCAGACATTATTCTAAATTCTTTATTTGTTCAATTCTTATGGAACCCTATGCTCAAAAACTAAAGGATGGGAGATTCCTCCCTACTATGATTTAATGCATTACCATGGATGTGGGCAGAAAATGAGACTCCTGATTCAGAGATAAAGAACTTTATTACTCACAGCAATAACGGCCTTGAGAATATCAGCATTTACACCAATTCTCTAAGAGCAATGTGATTCTTATACACACAATTGGTTGCATTATCATAGAAGAATTCTGAATTTAGAGTAACTGAATCTTTTATAATAGGCATTAAGTATATCTCAAGCTTGCTCCAAAAGGAGACATTATTTTTATTATGCTGTAGATTTAGCAAGGTTATCTTTAGCTTTAAGGGAAAACACTATATTTTTCAAGGCCATTTGCTACACAAAGACAATCAGTGTCTCTAGCCACAGGACAGGAAGAAATGTAAAAAATTTATGAAGAATTGTATCCCAACAACTATGAGTAGACGCTATAATTTTCTGTTTTATAGAGACAGGATTTAAGAAACAATGAGATTAAGTAATTTTCCCAAGGCCAATCGTTGTGTGAAACTGGATTCAAACCTAGACAGTTAATTTCAAGAGCCCGGGAATGTAACCACTGTGGTGAATTTATAGCCCTTTGAGTATAAATATTGTTATTTATACCAAGAACAACATGCAAATGTAAACTCTAAATTCCATCATTCCTGTACCTTACTTTCTTTTTTTTAAAAAAACAAAACAAAAACGTTTTATTGTGAATTGACTGAAATTTTACAGACAGGATCATCAGTTTTATATTCAATAAATCATATACTTGGTTTCATCTCAATGATTGCAATCCCTTTCATGCAACAAGTTACCCCACTTCCTCTCTGTGGTTCCTATTTCTATTCCACCCACCCACCTTCCTTTCCTTTCCAACTTCATCCTTAGGTAAATGTTGCCCTTTTGATTGTGAATGATTGACCATTCCATGGTGAGCATACCTTATTAGTGTGGTTTTTCTTTCTATTTACCTATCTACAGCTTGGCTGAAAATTGAGTCATGAAGGTGAGTTCTTTTTCAGACCGGAAGGGTGGTGGTGGGTCATAGTCTCAGGTTCCTCCAGTCTCTGACCAGTAAGCCTGATATGTATGTATGTATGTATGTATGTACACACACACATATATATATATATATATATATATATATTTT
>NW_006421850.1:0-2082 GCF_000296735.1 Chrysochloris asiatica | reverse complement strand
GATATAGTTTATTTCTTTATAGTTTGGTAAACTATAAATACAAAGACTCAAAACTGATGCTTTCACAGGATCATTCTATTGCCCTACCAACTAACAAATGTCCTTACCAGGACATTATTATTACAATCTTGAATAATGCTGTTTATATACATCATTTAGGAGACAAATATAAATCCAGGTGGTGGCATTTCCCAACAGCCATTAAAGTACATTCTGGTTTTGGGCTATATCCTTTCTTTACAGATAAGACCACAATTGCTGCTCCTTGCAGGATATGACTAACCTTTAAAAAGATATTACTAGGTACATATTTACTAAATGAATAAAATATTTTCTCAGTCGAGTTTCACAGTATTTGAAACTCTTATATGTTTTGAGGTCTCAGAGGAAGTTCTGGCTGCATCAATGACTTGAAGGAAGACATTATCAGGAGCTTTCTCTTCTGTTGATTCCTAACACTATTCTTTATCTTTATCTTCTACTCAGTTACCATTCTAACTGATTTGTTGCTGTTGTTTCATTTTTCTTGTTGTTTTGCAACCATTATACTTACATTCAGTTTCTTTACTCCCACTCCATCAATATTCTCTGAATTTAGATATAGGTGTCCAACTGATATTTACTGAATAGAAAGAAAATTATTTATGGAACATTCTTATGAAGTGCCAAGTACAATACTAGGACCTGGAGAGAGAATACTGAAAAATAGCATGTATCCTGCCACCACAGATTTTGTGGTCTAGCAGGAGAGAAAGATCTTCACCAAAGTAGCAAATAAACTCATTGGAGTAATGTTAAAGATCACAGTGCAAAGAAAGTAAGGCAGCGGGGCTGCATGGCCAGAAGAGGGAGGTATTAACTAGAGGTTAATCATAAGATATCATGATCGAGCTCTTACTGTGTATCAGTTTCTGTGACAAACTGATGTACCTGTTGCTAGAGTTATAGTCCATTTCCAATTAACTCCAAGTAGATTCTTTCATTATACCATCCTTTCCTGACATTTGATCTTTCAAAATATGAAGTTGAAGAGCAAATAATGAAAAACAAATAATAATGAAAAACATGACCATGCAATTGAAAATGGTCATGTAATTGAAAATATTATGACAATACCAGTGGCTATATTACTCATTCACAGACCAGTTGTATCACCATATTTGTTGTCCTTTTTCAAATATTCCTCAGCTTTGTATTATGCTACCAGAAGGATGAAGTCCTAGTTTACTACAAGTAAACACAAAAAATTTCTGGGGAATCTGGACTTGAATCCCAGGTCTTCCACAACTACCTTGAGAAAGTATGAAAATATATGTTCTAGCTGCCATTTCCATCGACTGAGTTGGATCTCTTTGCTGCCAAAACATGAAGCCAAACCTAGGCACTAAGAAAATAATCTTATTGATGTTAAGTGTCATCAAGTTAGTTCCAACTCAGAGCAACCCTTATAGAGTTTCCAATGAGTGACAGGTGAGTTTGAACCACCAACCCTTAGGTGAGATGATTTCAGTCTTAAGTGTGAAAATTGCTTAAGATAGTAACAGATGGATATTAATCATTGTGCAGGTGAGAACTTTGTATTTTATATTTCATACTTTAATATATTTATTAAAATGTTCACATTTCAGTATATGAAATCAGTTTATTCATGTGTTGATTGATTTATTCATTGCAGTATTTCCTTTCCTGACAGACCATCATAGTCTAAGAAAAAGAGACTTTTGCTTTTCTTTTATTAAAGTAGTTTATCAAAATCATAAGAAAAGATTCCTTTCTTCATTAAAATAAAACATAGAAGAAACAATTCAACCGAGATAAATTCACATCTCAATGGTGGCCTAGTAGGATGTTGTGGTTGATGATAAGCATTATTGAATCGGTTCCAACTCATAGCAACCTATTGTAGGATTTCCAAGGAGCAGTTCATGAGTTTGAATTCACAACCTAAATGGTTCAAACCAACCCTGCGATCTAGTGTTTATCCTACTGTGCCACACCAGGATAGTTGTTGTTGTTGTTAGGTGCCAATGAGTCAGTACCTACCCATAGCTACCTGATGCACAGCAGAACGAAACACTGCCC
>NW_006421849.1:0-2072 GCF_000296735.1 Chrysochloris asiatica | reverse complement strand
CTAGGGCTGTTATAGCTTTAGTGCTAGGCCTAGGGCTAAGGATTTAGGGCTAGGGCTTGAGTGCTAGGACTAGAGCTGTTAGTGCTTTTGGGCTAGTTCTAGGGCTACAGCTGTTAGATCTTTAGGGATAGGGCTAGGGCTACAGCTGTTAGATTTTTAGCGCTAGGGCTAGGGCTAGGGCTCTTATGGCTTTAGGGCTAGGGCTGTTAGGGCTTCAGGGCTTGCGCTAGGGCAGTTAGGGCTTTAGGGCTAGGCCTAAGGCTAGTGATGAGAGGGCTTTAGGGCAAGGGCTATGGCTGTTAGGGCTTTAGGGCCAGGTCTGTTAAGGCTTTAGTGCTAGTCTTAGGGCTCGTAGGGCTTTAGGGATAGGGCTAGTGCTAGGACTGATAAGGCTTTAGGGCTTGGGTTAGTGCTAGGGCTTATAGGGCTTTAGGGCTTGGACTAGGTCTAGGCCTGTTAGGCCTTTAAGGTTAATGCTAAGTCTAGGGCTGTTCGGGCTTTAGGCCTATTGCTATGGCTGTTAGGGATTTAGGGCTAGGGCTAGGGTTAGGGCTTAGGGATATGTCCAGGGTTAGGGAATTATAGCAAGGTCTTTAGGGCTAGGATTAGGGCTATTATGCCATTAGGGCTTGGGCTAGGGCTGTTAGGGCATTAGTGCTTGGGCTAGCGCTTATAGGGCTTTAAGCCTAGGGGAAGGGTTAGGGCTATTATGGCTTTAGGGATAGGCCTAGGGCTGTTATAGCTTTAGTGCTAGGCCTAGGGCTAAGGATTTAGGGCTAGGGCTTAAGGGATAGGACTAGAGCTGTTAGTGCTTTAGTGCTAGGGCTAGGGTTACAGCTGTTAGATCCTTGTGATAGGGATAGGGCTAGCCTGTTAGGGCTTTAGGGCTAGGGCTAGGGCTAGGGCTGTTAGGGCTTTAGGGCTAGGGCTGTTAGGGCTTTAGGGCGTGGGCTTGCACTAGGGCAGTTAGGCCTTTAGGGCTAGGCCTAGGGCTCGTAGGGCTTTAGGGCTAGGGCTAGTGCTAGGACTGATAAGGCTTTAGGGCTTGGGTTAGTGCTAAGGCATATAGGGCTTTAGGGCTTGGACTAGGTCTAGGCCTGTTAGGCCTTTAAGGCTAATGCTAAGTCTAGGGTTGTTAGGGATTTAGGCCTAGTGCTATGGCTGTTAGGGATTTAGGGCTAGGGCTAGAGTTAGGGCTTAGGGATATGTCCAAGGCTAGGGAATTATGGCAAGGTCTTTAGGGCTAGGATGAGGGTTATTATGCCATTAGGACTAGGGTTAGGGCTGTTAGGGCATTAGTGCTTGGGCTAGCGCTTATAGGGCTTTAAGCCTAGGGAAAGTGTTAGGGCTGTTATGGCTTTAGGGATAGGCCTAGGACTGTTATAGCTTTAGTGCTAGACCTAGGACTAAGGATTTAGGGCTAGGGCTTAAATGCTAGGACTAGAGCTGTTAGTGCTTTAGGGCTAGGGCTACGGCTACAGCTGTTAGATCTTTAGGGATAGGGCTAGGGCTAGCCTGTTAGGGATTTAGGGCTAGGGCTAGGGATAGGGCTGTTTGGGCTTTAGGGCTAGGGCTGTTAGGGCTTTAGGGCGAGGCCTAGGGCTAAGGATGGTAGGGCTTTAGGGCTAGGGCTTTTAGGGCTTTAGGCTAGAGCTGTTACGGCTTTAGGGCTAGGTCTGTTAAGGCTTTAGGGCTAGGCTTAGGGCAAGTAGGGCTTTAGGGTTAGGGCTAGTGCTAGGACTGATAAGGCTTTAGGGCTTGGGTTAGTGCTAGGGCTTATAGGGCTTTAGGACTTTGACTAGGTCTAGGCCTATTAGGCTTTTAAGGCTAATGCTAAGTCTAGGGCTGTTAGTGCTTTAGGGCTAGGACTAGGGCTAGGTCAGTTATGCCATTGGGGCTAGGGCTAGGGCTAGGTCTGTTAGGGCTTTAGGGATAGGGCTAGTGCCAGCCTGTTTGTGCTTTAGGGCTAGTGCTAATGCTAGGGCTGTTAGGGCTTTAGGGCTAGGGCTAGGGCTAGATTTGTTAGGGCAATAGAGCTGGTGTTAGGGCTAGGGATGTTAGGGCTTTAGGGC
>NW_006421848.1:0-2171 GCF_000296735.1 Chrysochloris asiatica | reverse complement strand
CTGGATTCTCCTGCAAATTCCCCAGCTATAAACCCTCCGAACCTCCAAACATACCTTTATATTTGTTACAGAGTTCCAACACCAACTCATGAGTCCTCCTGACCCGGTATTCTGTGTTGTTGTTGACCGAGCTCCTCACTACACATCCACCCCACCCGCCAAAGCTGTTGCTATGCTGTGGAATCTCTGACTTTTGACTTGTTGTTTGTTGTTGTTAAGTGTTGTTGAATTGGTTCTGACTCATAACGACCCTGAACAGGGTTGTAAATCTTTACGGGAGCAGAAAGCCTCATCTTTCTTCCACAGAGAAGCTGGTAGTTTTGAACTGCTGACCTTGCAGTTCACAGCCTGATTTGTAACCACTACACTACCAGAGCTCCTTTTTAAGGGATTTTGACTTAGTCTGTTATAAAATTATTGTACATTTCTTTGCCTCTCTCTGTCACCCTGTTCAACTATCAACAAGGAGGAAATAACAGATGTCTATTGGTGATGCAACCCTCTTCTAATCACTTGATTCTTTTCAGAATTTAATCTTTGAAGGAAAGGTTTGCAAGGAATTAATATTCACAGAGTAGTGAGACTACCTTACATATTCTGGTGAGATAATGGGATTGTCTCCTAGCTTTTTAGAAGACTCAGTGTGACAAAACATTGTATATTAGCATGTACCTTTTAATTTATCAAACTCTTAATAAGAATTCAATTTATTACTGTTAGCATATTACGATCATACTTCTTCAATGTTTTTTCTAGGAATGATGGACAATGGGAATGTCCGTTAACTTATAAGTAAAGATTTTGCAGAAATTTCTAACTGTCTTAAGTTTTTGGAAACATCTTCTGTTTTTGTTTTTGTTTTTGTTTTTTCTTTTAATGCGCCTCTGTTGATGGTTACATGACCTAGTGAAACTTTAAAATGAGGAAATGTCTCACTAATTTCTGAATTTTAGGAAGTAAAGCTTGGAGAATGTTTGAATATAGAGAAGTTCCATTCCTTGTAGACATATTAAAATATAAATTGCAAATTGAGACATAGCCTTCAAATGTCCTTAAATAATCTGCCTACAAATATAAAACTGAAAAGTAACAGACTGCTATTTTCTTACTTTGGGCAGCTCTAATGTGGAAATGTATTCCATGAAATAAAAAATTTTAAAAATAAAATGATACAGAATTCCGGTTTGCCAGGGCGGCCAGACGGTGCGAGTAAGTGGGGGCTCCGGGATCGGGGCGGGGGGAAGCTCGCGAGTTGACCCTCCCAGGTGGGAATTCATAGTCTCACGGCCCGTGTAAATCTTAGTGCACCAGAGCCTTAGACCCGCTTCTTTGAGAAATCACTGTACAAGGAATTACAGGCTTTTTTAAAAGGGCGCTGCGGCATCCCCAGCTCCTTTGGGCTTGGGGGGGCAGGGCGGAAACCAGCTCGTGCGGAGCCTCCAGTGGCTGGGAGACTCAAACAGGGAGAACCACTGGTGACACCAACCCCAAGGGGGGATTTCTGCGCATACAGTGGACAGAGGGATGTTAGCTTAGGAGAGGAAAAAGAAAAACAAACAAACAAACAAAAAAGCCCGCAGATAAAAGTGAAGCGGCGACTGTCTGATGTCATCAGGCACGGACTGTGCCTGCCAGAGCCACTTCTGCCCTGCTCAATTGACCCGTGTGTTCCCGGGGCCCGCCGGGCGCGCGCGCACACAGGCGAGCAGCTACCAGCCTGCCCGAGCCGCATACCGCGGGCATGCCAGACGCGCAAAAGCGAGCGACCTGCCCCCCGCTGAACCGAGCAGCGTTCCTCAGGCCTGCTGGATGTGCGCCAGCAAACAGCTCACCTCACGCTCAACTGAACTGCGGAGCGCGGGGGCAAGCAGCCCATCTCCTGCCACGAGCACCCACTGGGGAACCCCATTTGTGGCCCCCTTTATTTTTATTATTATCTTTTATCTTAGAAGGTTCATCAGGAGCCCCGACGTGGCCCTGAGGGCTGGGGTGCCACTACAAGGTCACCTGAATCACAGGGTCAGGGGTACACGCCCACCAACTGCTCCTCAGAAACCCTATAAAAGATCATTAGGGGAGGGACGTCCGGCGCTTCCCTGACCCAGCAACACAGGCTAGCCCACTGCCTAACCTCCAAGGCTCAAACCCTGCCAGGAAGGCACAAGCCGGCA
>NW_006421847.1:0-2122 GCF_000296735.1 Chrysochloris asiatica | reverse complement strand
TCTTTGATCTTCATCAGTAAGTATTTGAAGTCCTCTTCGCTTTCAGCCAGCAAGGCTGTATCATCTGTGTATCTCAGATTATTGAGTCTTCCTTCAAACTTGATGCCCTGTTTTTCTTCATAGAATCCACCTCTCAGATTATTTGTTCAGCATACAGATTGAATAATATGGTGAAAGAATGCAACACACTTTCCCTGATTTTAAACCTCAGTGTTCCTTTGCATACACGTTCCTCATGAGCACAATTAAGTTTTCCAGAATACTCATACTTTGCAAGGTTGTTCATAGTTTGTCATGATCCATACACTCAAAAGTCTTTGTGTAGTCCATGAAGCATAGTTAAACATCTTTCTAGTATTCTCTGCTTTAAGCCAAGATCCATTTGATGTTAGCAACGATATATCCCTAGTTCCATGTCCTTTTCTGAATCCAGTGTGAGCCTCTGGAAGTTTTCTGTCAATGTGTGGGTGCAGCCATTTCTGTATTACCTTTAGTAAAACTTTACTTGCATGGGATATCAATGATATTTATTGTCTGACAATTTCCACATTCCATTGGGTTACCTCTCTTTGGAATGGGCACAAATATGGATCTCTTCCAATCAGTTGGCTAGGTAATTGTCTTCTAAATTTATTGTCATAGATAAGTGAGTGCCTCCAGTGCCTCCTCACTTTCTTAAAAGATTTCGATTTGTGTTCCATCAATTCATGATGCCTTGTTCTTTTCCAGTGCCATCAATGCACCGTAAACTTCTTCCTTCAGGATCATTGGCTCTTGGTCATATGCTATCTTTTGAAATGGTTGAACATCAACCATTTATTTTTGGTACAGTGACTGTGTGTGTTTCTTCCATCTTCTTTTGATGCTTTCTATATAATTCAATAATTTGACTAGAGAATCCTTCAATACTGCAAGTCGAGGCTTGATTTTTTTCTTCAGTTCTCTCAGCTTGAGAAATGCTGAGCATGTTCTTCCCTTTTGGTTTTCTAACTCTAGGTCTTTGTACATTTTGTTATATTTGACTTTGTCGTCTCAAGCTGACCTTTACCTCCTCATTTCTTCCATGTGCTTTAGCATCTTTACACTGGATAGCAAGTTTCAGAGTCTCTTCTGACATCCATTTTGGTCTTTTCCTTCTTTCTTGTCGTCATAATGGCCTTTGGCTTTCTTCCTGTATGATGTTTTTGATGTCATCCCACAACTCTTCTGGTCTTCAGTCTTTAGTGTCTAATGCATCAAATCTATTCTTCAGGTGATCTCTAACTTCAGGTGTGATATATTCAAGGTCATATTATGGATCTTGTGGACTTGTTTCCGTTTTCTTCAGCTTCATTCTGATTTTGCATATGAGCAATTGATGATCTGCTCCACAGTCTGACCCTGACCTTGTTTTGGCTGATGATATGGAGCTTTCCACTGTCTCTTTCCACAGTAGTAGTCAATTTGATTTCTGGTGAGATCCACATGTATAATCATCTTTTATGCCATTTAAAAAAGGTATTTGAAATGAACAAATCATTGGTCTTACAGAATTCTATCATGCAATCTCCTGCATAATTTCTGTCACCAAGGCCATATTTTCAAAAATCATGATCCTTCTTGGTTACCAACCTCTGCAGTCCAATCCCCGGTAATGATCAATACATCTTGATTGCATGTTTGATCAATTTCAGACTGAAGAAGTTGGTAGAATTCTTTAATTTTATCTTCACTGGCTTTAGTGGCTGGTATGTAAATTTGAATAATAATGATATTAACTGGTCTTCCTTATAGGCATATGGATATTATCCTGTCACAAACGAAGCAACGATTGTGAGGTTGGCCCAGTTCCAGCTCTTGCTGAATTCTGTCATGTGATCTCCAATATCGCTTTTATCACTATGGCCATATTTTCCAGCTGTGATCCTTCCTCTTTGTTTCCAATCTTTGCATTCCCATTGCCAGTAATTATCAACACACCTTGATTGTATGTTTGATCAATTTCAGACTGAAGAACTTGGTAAAATTCTTCAATTTCACCATCACTGGCTTTAGTGTTTGGTATGTAAATTAGAATAGTGGTATTAACTGGTCTTCCATGTAGATGTATGGATATTATCCTGTCACGTCAGTGTTGTACTTC
>NW_006421846.1:0-2126 GCF_000296735.1 Chrysochloris asiatica | reverse complement strand
ATAAACAGTGCAAGAGTTTATGTGCACCTGGGATTCAATGACACCAAATGGTAACATGTTGTATTGCCTTAATTAAGAGAAAGCAGGAAGTTAACATTGTATAATACTCTTAATTAATCTACAAACTTTTATACAAATTTCATTGACTGTCTCATTAATAGCTGGGATTCAGTTTAGTACCACACAGCACATTGATTGCCATGGCTGTTTGATATCCCACAATCTGGGTCTGATCCTCCATCTTTCTTTGTTTTTCATGGCACATTTCAAGAACCAGTAATTTTGTAGAATATCCTTCAAATTTAGTCATCTGATATAGTTCTTCATTTAAAATCCAGATTATGCTTTTCTGGCAGGAATATAGCAAAGGACAAGTGTTGGTGTGGTGCTGTTGCATACAGCACTGAACTGCAAGGTTGGTTTGAACCACAAGGTAGGCGGTTCAAACTCACCAGATGCTCTTCTGAAACCCTATATAAGGTCGAAGGCATTTAACAACAACATCAACAACAAAGGGATATTTTCCTCTTCTCATTGCATTCAGAAGGTATATAATGTCATTACTGGTGAGGACGAGACCCATGACTTGCTTAGAGTGGTTGCCTGATAGTTTCTTCCACTCCAAACTTACTGGTTTCCTTTTGTAGTTAACAAATGTCATGTGAGAAGATACTTTTCAACTCTGCAACTGTCCTGTTGTTGTGAAGTGCCGTCGCATTGATTTTGACCCATAGCGACCCTGTATAGGGTTTCCGAGGAGCAGCTGGTGAGCTTGAACTACCGACCTTGCAGTTCAAACAGCTTTGCATTCTGGCACATTAACCCACAGCGTGCAACTGTCCTATTTCTCACTTATTTCAGTATCCATTTATGATTCCTCTCTGAGACAATAATATTTATCATGTCATTTAGGAAAAGGTAGTTTGATATACCATCATTCTTTCTAAATTTTTGTATTTGAATTCTACTTCAAGTAAAGACTATTGCTTTTTACCCATTTAAATTATTCATTTATTTATATCAAAATAAACTCATGGATATATACTTTATATTTAGAGAAATATTATTATCATTTAAAAATTTTTTCAAGAATTGCTTACCTTCATAACTGCTATTTATTGTGATTAGTTGTTCGTGCTTTTTGAGTCTTATCTACACTGTATCTCAAAGTGGCAAAAAAAAATTTATATACTTCTCTTTAAAAAGTATAGTTTTAGATTTTATATTTAGGTCTATTTTGTTATTAGTCTAGGATTCTTTTAAAATGAATGTTTTCATAATAGCTTTGGTTTTGTGTCAGAGTAAGGCAGACCTCATAAATTAAATAGGAAACGAATTCTTCATTATCTATTTCCTCTGAAATTAGCTTGTATGATATTAATTTTCTTAAAACGCTTGATGAAATTCTGTAGTGAAACCATTTGACTTGGAATTTTCCTATGGGAAAGTTTTACAAGTCTGTCAGTTTCCGATAGCTCTGCAATTGGTATTTGAAATGCCACCAAGCTTACCCACGGTGGATAGGTTCTTGGGGAGCTTCCAGACTAAGGAAAACTAAGCAGGACCTGGAGACCTACTTCTAAAACAACACTTGGTCAGTGAACACCTTATGAATACCAGGAGAGTATTGTCTGATTAGAGTACCAGAAGATGAGCCCCTTACACAGGAAGACACTGAAAAGATGACTATGAGCTGCCTTTAGAAAGTACAGTCAATGCTAATGCTATATGTTAATGAGGTGAATGGAGTAAAGCTTTAGAGACCCTCACTTTGCATATGTAGCATGATTCAAAATGAGAAGAAACCACTCTCTGATGCCTAGAATATCAACCTTTTCATGTCCCCTCTCATTTAGATGACTTACAATTTTCCTAGACTCCTCCTGCATACATTCCATGTTCTGATTATATATGGATGTCTGCAGTGGTTTCTCAGTCATTTTTCTAGTTCTGCTAGAACTGATCCACCAAAGCAATTTTTTTTTTTTTTAATTCAAGGTTTTTATTTGGATTGAGTGAAAGTCTACAGGGCACATCATCAGTTTCACATTCAACAATTCATATAACTTGTTTCACTACATTGATTATAATCCCCCCAATATACCATCAGTTAAAAGTATTTCTCT
>NW_006421845.1:0-2116 GCF_000296735.1 Chrysochloris asiatica | reverse complement strand
GCTAAAGTGGATAAAGAGAAATACTTTTAACTGATGGTATATGGGGGGGATTATAATCAATGTAATGAAACAAGTTATATGAAGTGTTAAATGTGAAACTGATGATGTGCCATGTAAACTTTCACTCAATCCGCAATAAGAACCTTAAATTTAAAAAAAAAAAAATTTTATGGTACATGCAACTTTTTGTTACAACAAATATGTACTACTCTGTAATGCACATTAAAACATTACTGTATTATTGTGACAAAGATTTTTAGTGTATCTCAAAGAGTTTTTCATTTTTTTATGCATAGAAAAGTGCACTCCATACTAAAGGAACAGCTGTCTAACTGGCATTAGATATAAACCCTGTTTCAAATATGTAAAAATTAGACAAACTTAGGAACAGAACTCATTTGTAATCTGGGGAATGCCACTAAAAGACATTTCACATTTCAAAAGTTTAACTTCTAAAATCCTATTTCAATTAGTCATGGACATTACTTTGTACTAGTCATTGTACTAGACACTAGGGATTCATTGCTCTCATGAAGATCAATGAAAATACTGAGATCAATTAAAAACTGTAACCTGGATGCAGCAGATTATTGTATCTAGGTACATATTTCAGGTAAATGTACTGCAAATAAACTAGTAAAATTAAGAGGTAAAGAGAAAATTACTTTAGAGTTCAATTCTGGCCTAAAAAAAAATAAGGTCAAAAAGATAATGAAATAGATTTATGCCTACTGTCTATGTTAGACCAGTTGTGTTAAATTTATGTGCTAAAAGTAAACAGATTTTCACTTATAAAAATTATCTTTATATTATTATCTTTCACATAAAATCCAACAAAGCTAAAGGAATTGTTCTTTATTTCATTCTTTGCCCAATGTCTCTCCGAATTACAAATCTGAAAATGTACCCTAAAAAGAAAACCAATGTTAAACAAGTTTATTGCTGCAGTATTTGTTGTTGTTACTAGGTGCCATCGAGTTGGTACCTACTCATAACGACCCTATGCACAACAAAACAAAACGCTGCCCAATCCTGGGCCCAAACCTCACAATTGTTGTCACTCTTGAGCCCATCGATGCTGCCACTTGGCCAATCCATCCCGTTGGGGGTCTTCCTCTTTTCTTTTTCTCTGACCGTCCACTTTACCAAACATGATATCCTTCTCTAGTGACTGGTCCCTCCTGACAATACACCTGAAATATGAGGGACGAAGTTTGGCCATCCTGGCCTCCAAGAAGCACTGTGGCTGCACTTCTTCCAACACAGATTTGCTGGTTCTTTTAGGAGCCCAAAGCACTTTCAATAGTCTCCTCCAACACCATAACTCAAAAGCATCAATTCTTCTACGGTCTTCCTTATTCTCTGTCCAGCTTTCACATGCATATGAGGTTATTAAAAATACCATGGCTTGGATCAAGCGCACCTTAGTCTTCAAGCTGAAATCTTTGCTCTTCAACACTTCAAAAAAATGTCTTCTAAGAACAAACAAGATGGTGGATCAGATGGATGTGTAGTAAAGACCACCGCCAACAACAATAACACAGAATACCCAACTAAGTAGGTTCAGGGGATGGTTCCAGGACTCTGAACAACATATAAAGGAATATTTAAAGGCTAGAAGACGCACAGCTGGGGGAATTTGTGGCAGAAGCAAGAAATCTATTGCTTTCTAGTCCGGGACACTCGGCTGCTCCAGAAGCCTCCATCTTGGGTGAGACCACACAGGGGAAGGATCAGAGCGGCCACAGATGCCTGGCAGAACCGCTGAGATAAAGGTGTGGGCATTCTTTTCTTTTGGTATCGGTTCATTGGTCCCTTGCTGTCTGCGCACCTCCATTCTGGTGACTATAGGGGTGCCTGAGTTAGTGGGCACCCAGCCCCACCCTAGGAAGGTTCTACTACACATGCGCACAGAGCTCCTCAACATTTAAAGAGACAGTTTCCAATTGAAACCAAACGGCCACAGCCAGCCCTGAAGTGCTTCCAAATAGAAAAAAAGGCCTGAACAGGGATTGTAGAGCGGGACAAGTAAACAAAAGAGGAAACAGGCCAAAAATTAAATCCTAAATTACGTCAAAACGACCAACAGTGGTATCTTGAAACTTCTCAGGAAGAA
>NW_006421844.1:0-2179 GCF_000296735.1 Chrysochloris asiatica | reverse complement strand
ACAACAACAACAATAGGGTTGCTATGAGTTGGAATCCACTGGACAGTAACAGGCTTGAAAAGTAAGGGGAATCAAAGAAAGAGAAACTGGCCTATTATTTTAAACTTTATGTTTGCTTTTCTTTCTTTTTGCTTTTGTAAAAAACCTCCCTAATCTTAGCTTTAACTCCCTTACACCAAACTTCACAATGTCTGAAGAAAAGATCATTTTAATTTTGATTTTAGTTGTTGCTCCTTGTTGAATTGTGTTTTGCCAATTGTCAACACATAACTTGGACCAGTGTTCAGATAAAATGCTTTGAGACTTGGTAATGATCTGGTAAGTTTTTGTTTTTTTTTTAGAAGTGGTAACGATTAGATGGCCACGCAAGTACAATTAGTGGTGATTTCTAAAGCAATTACTTGATTTGAGCAGGTGTCTTAGGCTGGGTTCTTAGAGCAGCAAAACAAATGAAGCTTATATATGTGTACAGGACAGAGAGATTTATCTCAAGGACGCTGATGATGAATTTGTAGAAGCTGGCAAGTCCCAAGTCTATGGGTCAGATGCCAGACTGGAGGCTGCTTCTGACTTACATAGCTACAGGGGCCGATGAACCCAAGATCAGCAGGTTATACATGAGGCTGCTGGCTGCAGAGGCAAATAAATCAAAGGTCAGCAGCTAAGATGGCTGGCTGGTGATGACACCTAGGGGTTGGCAGGCAATAGATCAGACTGCTCACTCACGTCTAAAGAACCAGATGTTAGATGACCCCCCAACCACAGGACCAGATCCGACAAAAGGCAAGGGCACTTTGCCAAAGTGTCCCCATGTGCTGGATGCAGGCCACACCCCCACGAAACTCCCTTTCAATTGATTGGTTGCTCGCAGAAGATCTCATCATGGATGTGATTACATCATGGGGAATAACTACATCATAACTGGGAAACCGCTGCGAATCGTGACCCAGGCAAGTTGACACACAGTCTTAATCATCATAGCAGGATAAAAAAATTTTCTATATTGCAGATTAGTAGTGGATAGTAGTCCTGGTGTAGCACTATAGGATAAGCACTGGACTGCTAACCTCAAGATTGGTGGTTCAAACCCATCAGCCACACCCTGGAAACCTTACACAGGGGCACTATGAGTTGCAGCTGACTTGATGGCACTTCACAACAACAACAACAGCAACAACAACATAGGGGACATAAAAGTTCGTATTATTCAATTTGTATATCATGTTGTTGTTGTGAAGTACTATCAAGTTGATTCCAAATTATATTGACCCTGTATAGGGTTTATGAGGAGCAGATGATGGGTTTGAACCACAGACTCTGTAGTTTGCAGACTAGTGCTTATCCCACAGTGCCACATCAGGATACTGCTGTTGTTAAGTGCTGTCCAGTGGGTTCCGACCCATAGCGACCCTGTATAGGGTTTCTGAGGAGCAGCTGATGAGGTTCAGCCACTGACCTTACAGTTCACATGGCTTTGCAGTCTGGTGCCACATCAGGAATGCAATATCTCAAATACATTGAGTTTTTCCCCAAAAATATCATGTAAATTTAAAATATGCATTTTATCATCCATCTAATCAATTATTCAAAATAGATATAAAACCTATATCCTAAGAATATTGTTAAATGGTTAGTTTTTAAAAAATATTACCTGGAGGATATTATGTTGAGTGAAATTAGCCAATCACAAAAGGACAAATATTATATGAGACTACTGTGGTAAAAATTTGAGAGATGGTGTTCTTGATATAAGAAACATTGAATGATAGTGGCCCATGGTGGGAAGCAGGGTGGGCAGAGAGTTGACGTGAGTGATGGTGCAGACAATATATCAGAGGGATGTTGGTAGAGGAAAGATGAAGGTAGCAGGAGACACAGGGAGGATTGCGAGAGTTAAGATGAATAGAGACAAATATTAACTGATGGTGCATAGAGGAGATTGCCATCATTGTAATGAAAGAAACTCTAAGATTTGTTGAATGTAAAACTGATGATCTGCTCTGTAAACCTTCACTCAATTCACAATAAAAGATTTTATAAAATAAAAAATTAAAAGGTTTTCTTTCAGAGAATTGACTGAACATTGGTCATTTCAACCTGTGACTTAGAGTATGTCAGAAAGTATTGCTCCTAGGATTCCAGTTCATAGATGCAGAGATTTATTCCAAGCCAAACGGGG
>NW_006421843.1:0-2180 GCF_000296735.1 Chrysochloris asiatica | reverse complement strand
AAGAAAAAAGCAGACACAGAGAACAGAACCCATTTCCCAAGTCTCATGCCCCAGCCACTGACTTAGAGACTGGGCAGATAAGACAAAACCACAAAGAAACATGGGTAGTGATTTATCATTGAACAATTGGAAGGCATGCTATAAAATATTTACAAGGACTAGATACACAATCCAAGTCTTGGCTATCTAGTGCTGCTGTAACAGAAAATCACAAATGGGTAACTGACACATTGACTTGATTCCAGTTAAGAAGGCCAGAAGTCAGAATTCAGGGCACCTGCTTTAGGGGAAGGCTTCCTCATTCTGTTGACTGGGGAAAGGTTCTTCTCTCTCCAGCCCCTTTTCCTGGGGTCCTTGTGGGGAAATGATGCAATGGCTCAACAACAGCAACAGCTATGCCTCAGAAGCCTTGGCGGCACAGTGGGTTGCATGTAGGCTGCTAAACACAAGGTCAACAGTTTGAACCCACCCACCACTCCATGGGAGAAAGATGAGGCTGTGTGCACCTGGATTTACAGCCTCAGAAAGCCAGAAGGGAAGACTATCCTATCGATTTTATTTTTATTTGAACCCCAAGGTTGCCAATTCAAAGTCACCAGCCATTCCTTGGAAGCCTTATACAGACTTGTTATGACTCGGAACTGACTCCACAGCAGTTAAGAACAATGTAGGTTTTCTGAGAATCAAAATCAACTGAGTGGTAGTTGGTTTTGTGGATTTCGCTGTGCATAATTTGCTCTATTTATATCTCAGAGGTAATGGGCTTGAAACACACCTGATGCTCATCATGGAGTCCTGGTTGGCCCTGTGGGATAAAGCACTAACCCACACGGTCAGTTTGAACCACAAGATCAGTGGTTTAAGCTCATGAGCCACACTTTGGAAACCATATACAGGGTCTCTATGAGTCGATATCTGCTTGACTGCACCTAACAACAACAACAACGTGTTGGTAATGGAGTCCTGGTGTGGTGCTGTGGGATAGTGCACTGGACAGCGAGGAGGAGGTCAGTTTGAACTGAAAGGTCCAAGGTTAAATTCACCAACTGTTCCTTAGAAACCCTATACGGCGTCTCTATGAACCAGAAGCCACTCAAGGGCACTTACAACAAGAACATGCAGATAGTGGATCCTGGTGTGGCTCTATATGATGGCCGCTGGATGGTCAGCCACAAGGGCAACTTCCAAACCCGCTAAGCAGTCCTCAGAAACGTTATGCAAGGTTACTATGAGTCAGAATCCACTGTCTCAGAATCCACCCACTTAGAATGACCCTGTATAGGGTTTCTTAGGTTCAGCTCCTGAGTTTAAACTGCAACCTTTTGACCTTGAGGTTCAAGCCCCTAAAAGGCACTTAAAATCTACATGCTGATAATTGTCTCATGAACATAACAAATTCCTTTACCCAAAGCGGATTATAGCCATAGGTATCCACAGGTGTAGCAGTTTAGGAACCTGGTGAGACTCTGTAGGATAAGCATTGGAACATAACCTTGGTTTGAACTGCAAGGTTGGTAGTTTAAATTCATCAGCCGCTCCTGGGACACCGATACAAGATCACTAGGAATCAGAAAGGCCTCAACAGCAATTCTACAGCAACATGCTTGGGTTCACATTCTGAGAATATGTTCAAAAGGGATGTGAGAAAAATTGGCTAACTAGAACTTATCAAAGTGATCACTTAGAAAGGCAAAGCTTATCATTTGTAAAGTTTTATAATACAGGAATTATAAGCAAATAAATCTATACCTGGGTATAGTGAAGTCAGAATTCACTGATAGATATGCTTTGTAAATATTTACTCTAAGATCCTTCCAGACCTTGATAATTGGATTGTTACATTATAGTAAGTTGGCAACGATTCTTATACCCACTGTTAGGTTGATAGGCCATAATTCTTTTGTCAGGTAGAACATGTCCTCCTGCCAATCACTTTTCTTAGAGCCCCTTTCATATCCTTGTTTCTGAGGCTGTAGATGAAAGGGTTCAGCATGGGGGTCACCACAGTGTACAACACAGTAGCTGCAGTGTCTGTCTCAGCTGAGTGGGAGGATGATGGGTTGAAATATACAGCAATGATGGTGCCATAGAAGAGGGAAACCACAGCCAGGTGGGAGCCACAGGTGGAGAAGGCTTTCCATTTCCCCTTTGTTGAGGGGATTCGCAGGACAGCACAGGTG
>NW_006421842.1:0-2181 GCF_000296735.1 Chrysochloris asiatica | reverse complement strand
GCTTGCTGAAAGTGAAGAGGGATTGAAGCCCTTACTAATAAAGATCAAAGACTACATCCTTCAATGCTGATTGCACCTCAATGTAAAGAAAACAAAAATCTTCACAACTGGACTGATGAACATCATCCTAAATGGAGAAAAGATTGAAATTATAAAGGATTTTATTTTACTTGGATCCATAATAATATCCATGCCAGCAGCAGTCAGAAATCAGTTGATGTATTACATAGGACAAATCTGCTGCAAAAGACTTCTTAAAATGCAAAAATGTTAATGAGCAAAGAAGGAATTTAGTAATAGTTACCT
The DNA here is from genome assembly GCF_000296735.1 of Chrysochloris asiatica. NCBI lineage: Eukaryota > Metazoa > Chordata > Mammalia > Afrosoricida > Chrysochloridae > Chrysochloris > Chrysochloris asiatica. Next base: position 1,875 of record NW_006421842.1, on the reverse strand, counting down.
TGAGGATTAAGGTTCACTTGACTCGCCATGTCCTTTCAATCACCTCACATGCAATTGAGGACTATGAATAAGGATGACTGGAGAAGTGATGACTTTGAATCATGGTGTTGGTGAAGGACAAATTGCCAGAAGAACAAACAAATCTGTCATGGAGGAAGTACAATCAGAATGCTCCTTAGAAGCCAGGATGGCGAGGCTTTTGTGTTACTTACTTTGCACATGTTATCAGGAGGGACCAGTTCTTGGGGAAGAACATCATGTTTGGTAAAGTAGAGAGTCAGTGAAAAAGAGGAAGACCCTCAGTGAAATGGACTTGACACCATGGCAACAACAATGGACTCAAACATAACAATTGTGAGGATTGAGCAGGAACCAGCAGTGTTTGGCTATGAGTTAGTTGGAACTGACATGATGGTACCTAACAACAATAAAGATAAAGAAAAATACCCTTTGAGCTGGTAGGCCAAAAACAGCAAACGAATTATAAGGGAGAAGAATTGCAAGACTTTTTACCAACAATGCCTTATGTTAGAACAAAATTAAATAACATATTTAAAGCATTCAAGAAAAGAAAATGTGAGCCAGGTTTTATCATCAGCCAAGCTAGTTTTCATGCATGAAAGGGGGCTCAAACAAACTGTTAGCAACATGCAAGAACTCAGGAAATAGTGTTTCCATGAATCCTTCCTGAATCTACATGATTGAAATGAGCTTCAAACAACAACAGAAAAATAATGACTAGCGAGACATTGGGTAAGAACAAATGGTGAGCATCAAGTATGTTGTTGTTGTTAAGTACCGTGGAGTCAGATCCGACTCATACTGACCCTGCACAGGGTTTCCGAGGCTGCAAATCCTTACGGGAGCAGAAAGCCTCATCTTTCTCCCACGGAACAGCTGGTAATTTTGAACCGCCAAGCTTAAAGTTCATAGCTCAATTCGTAACCACCACGAGTCCCGGTGTGGCGCGGTGAGTTAATGCGCTAGACTGCAAAGTCGGTTTGGATTGCAAGATTGGTGGTTCAAGCTCACAAGTCGCTCCTTGGAAACTCTCTAGAGGGTCGCTATGGGTCGGAACCGACTCAACGGCTCTTTACTACAACAACAACACTAGTATAGTATGTAATGGTTACATACATAGTTCAGATATAGTACAACTGTTTTTTAAGTATGGGGAAGAAATGGAGTGTACATATGCAAAGTAATTTTGATTGTTCTTAATAATTTTATTGTTGTTGTTGTTGTAAGGTGCCCTCAAGTTGATTCTGACTCATAGTGACCCTATGCAGAACAAAATGAAACACTGTCTAGTGCTGCTCATCCTCATAATTGTTGTTACTCCTTACACCTATTACTGCTGACACTAAGCCAATCCATCTCACTGGGGTCTTCCTCTTTTTCTCCCACTCTCCAGTTCACCAAACATGATATCCTTCTCCAGGGACTGGTTCCTCCTGAAGACGAAGTCTGGCCATACTGTCCTTTATACTGGCTGTACTTCTCCCAACACAGATTTGTTTGTTCTTCTGGCAGCCCATGTGCTTTTAATATTCTTCAACACCATAATTCAAATGCATCAATTCTTTTATGGTCTTCTTTGTTCACTGTCTAACTTTCACATGCATATGAGGCTGTTGAAAATGCCATGGTTTACAAGCACCTTAGTCCTTAAACTGACATCTTTGCTGTTCAACACTTTAAACAGTGTTCAACACTTTAAACAGATCTAGCTAGCAGATTTGCCTAGTACAATCCGTCGTTTGATTTCTTGACTACTGATTGCATGAGTGTTGATAGCGGATATGAGCAAAATGAAGTCTTTGACAACTTCAATCTTTTCTCCATTTATCATGATGGTATTTATTGATCCTGTGG
>NW_006421841.1:0-2185 GCF_000296735.1 Chrysochloris asiatica | reverse complement strand
TTCAGTGAATGGTGGCCATTATAATTCAATTTTTCTAAGCTTCATAGAATGAAGTTTATCCCACAAGTCACATGCAAAATTTTAATTGCTTTTTGGGTTGACCATGTTGTTATAAAGTACCATCAAATTTGTTTTGACTCATAGTGACCCTGTGTAAGGTTTCCAGGGAGTGACTGGTGGGTTTGGAATGCTGACTTTGTAGTTAGCAGTCCAGTGCTTATCTGACATGGTCATGCTAGGACTCCAAGGTTAAGCATAGCTAAATAAAGTTCCTTATTTCTTTGTCTGCATCATTGGCTATTTTCTTAGGGCTGTTGTAACTAAATACCAAAAACTGAATGGCTTGTAAGAACAAAGGGTTAAATAACCCAATTAAGAAATGGGCACAGGACATGAACAGACACTTCACCAAGGAGGAGATCCAGGCAGCCAACAAAATATGAAGAAATGCTCACGATTACTAGCCATTGGTTGGTTATGTGCCATGAAGTAGGTTCCAACTCAGCGACCCTGTTCCGGATTTCTGAGGCTGTAAATCTTTACGGGAGCAGAAAGCCTCATTTTTTTCCTACGGAACAGCTGGTAGTTTTGAACTGTTGACCCTGAGGTTAGTAGCCCGATTCATAACCACTACGCTACCAGAGCTCCTTGCAATTAGAGAGATGCAAATCAAAACAACAATGCAATATCATCTCACACCAGCAATAACAGCAAAGAGCAAAAAACTAGAGGATAATAAATGTTGGTGATGATGTGGAAGGACTGGGACACTCCTGCATTGCTGGTGGGATTGCAAAATGGTCCAACCACTCTGGAAGCAATATAGTGCTTCCTCAGAAGGTTGGAAATAGAAATACCTTATGATCCAGCAATTCCTCTACTTGGTATTTACCCACAAGAAATGCGAGCCATAACATGAGTAGATACATGCACACCAATGTTCATAGCAGCACTACTTACAATTGCAAAAAGATGGAGACAACTTAAGTGCCTATCAATGGAAGAATGGATAAACAAACTGTGGTACATACACACAGTGCAATATTATGCTATCTTGATGAACAACAAGGAAGCTGTAAGCCACCACATAACATGGATGAACCTTGAGGACATTATGTTGAGTGAAATTAGTCAGTCACAAAAGGAGAAATATTGCATAGGACCACTACTGTAAAAGACTAAGAAAAAGAACCCATACTAAAAGCGGGGGGCGGGGGAATTCTTTGCTGGTTCCCAGGACATGAGGGGTGGGGTGAGGGGAGAGAGGGGAAGGTGGAGTATAGGTTACGAATAGACACAGGATAGTTTGGATGCTGGGAGTGGGGGCAATACACAAGAAGGGAGAGGGGAATGGAAGAACAAGACGGATGGGAGAACAGTTAGGCAGGTTTGCATGGGCTAAGAGGGACAGAAGTAAATATTGATGTATGCACAACCTTGGAACAACAGGTCTCTGGGATACAGGGATTGAGGCATAGTTTGAATGGGTAAAAGGGGGGAAATAATGTTAAGATGCTTGGCTGTCTCTTGAATCTTGGTTTCCCTTGCATATAATTGTAAAATAGACACTTGAGGGGGAGAGAAAGGAATAGTCAGAAATATCACCATAGAAAATTTGTAAATACATCTTCTGCCTATAACTGATTGGAGTACCTAAAATGGGGCTACAACTTGCCCAGTGAAGGAGGCTTCCTGCAGAGCCTTTGCATTGCATAAGGCCATAGGTCGAATCCTGAACCCCATCCAGAATCTTTTGAAGTGGGAAATCTCCACTTGAAAGGACAAGTAGACCTGTCTGGAGTGGCTAGAGGAACAGAAGATACTTCTTGAAAGAAAGACTGACAGGAGGAAAAACACAAAACAATAATGGCAATCTGGCTGATTACGACAAGAACAAGTAAGGTGCTCACCCAGAACACATCAAGGCAAGTGGTCCGGTCCCCTCAGGGCACACCCACTTCCAAGACTAAGACTCAATGGGAATACACGAGCAGACATGTGGTCTTACTGGTGACCACATTGGTCAATGATAAGGGGAAGTGAGGGAAAAATAGCAATGAAGCTGTGAACTTAGTACTACCATCTTCAATAGACTTCTGTGAACCCAGGTTGAGACCTGGTTGGCCAGCAGTATGGCAAGACTTGGGAACTCCTGGGCCCAGAGTCAGTGACATAGCCACAGAGA
>NW_006421840.1:0-2073 GCF_000296735.1 Chrysochloris asiatica | reverse complement strand
TTAGGGCTAGTGCTAGGTCTAGGTATGTTAGGGCTTTAGGGCTAGGTCTAGGGCTCTTAGTGCTTTAGGGCTAGGGATAAAGCTGATAGGGCTTTAGGGCTCGGGCTAGGACTAGGGCTGTTAGGGCTTTAGGGTATTAAGTCTTAAGGGCTAGACTTAGGGCTGTTAGCGCTTTAGGACTTTAGGGCTAATGCTAGTGCTAAGGCTGTTGGGGCTCTCGGGCTATGGCTAGGGCTGTTAGTGTTTTTGAGGTAGGTCTAGGGCTAGGTCTGTTAGGCCTTTAGGGCTAGCTCTAGGGCTGTTAGGGCTTTAGGGCTAGGGTTAAGTCTGATAGGACTTAGGGCTTAGGCTACGGCTAGGGCTGTTAGGGCTTTAAGGCAACGTCCAGGGCTGTTAGGGCTTTAGGGCTAGGGTCAGAGATATTAGGGGTTTAGGGTAAGGCTTCGGCTATGGCTGTTAGGGCTTTAGGGCTGGGGCTAGGTCTGATAGGGCTTTAGGGCTAGGGCTAGGGCTAGGGCATTAGGTCAAGCGCTTTAGGGCTAGGGCCAGTGATGTTAGAGCTTTAGGGCTAGGGCTTGGGCTAGGTCTGTTAGGGCTCTAGGGCTAGGGCTAGGGCTATTCCTGTTAGGGCTAGGGCTGTTAGGGCTTTACGGCTAGTCCTAGGGCTGTTAATGCTTTAGGGCTAGGGACACAGATAGGGCTTTCTGGGCTTTAGGGACAGGGCTTGGGGTAGGGCTTTAGGGCTAGGCCTAGGGCTAGGGTATTAGAGCAAGGTATTCATGGCTAGGGCAAGGGCTGTTAGGGCTTTAGAGCTAGGGTTAGGTCTAGGGCTGTTAGGGCTTTAGGGGTAGGGCAAGGGCTGTTAGGGCTTTAGGGGAAGGTCTATGGCTCAGTCTGTTAGTGCTTTAGGGCTATGTCTATGGATATTAGGGCATCAGGGATAGGGCTAATGCTGATAGTGCTCTAGGTCTAAGGCTAGGGCTGTTAGGGCTTTAGGGATAGTGCTTGGGCTGTTAGGGCTTTAGGGTTAGGGCTAGGGATACAGCTGTTTGGGCTTTAGGGCTACGGCTAGGGCTAGCCTGTTATGGCTTTAAGGCTAGGGCTAGGGCTAGGGCTTGGGCTGTTATGGCTTTAGGGGTAAGGTTAGAGCTATTGCTTTTAGGGCTTTAGGCTCAGGGCTAGGGCTAGGGCTTTAGGGCTAGGTCTAGTGCTAGGGCATTAGGTCAAGGGCTTTAGGGCTAGGGCCAGTGCTGTTAGGGCTTTAGGGCTAGGGCTTGGGCTAGGGCTGTTAAGATTTAGGGATAGGTATAGGGCTATAAGGGCATTAGGGGTATGGTTAGGCTGTTAGCGCTTTAGGGGTAGGTCTAGGGCTGTTAGGGCTTTAGGGCTAGGGCTGTTAGGGCTTTAGGGGTAGGTCTAGGGCTGTTAGGGCTTTAGGGCTAGGGCTATGTCTGATAGTGCTTAGGGCTAAGGCTAGGACTAGGTATGTTAGGGCTTTAGGGCTAGGTCTATGGCTGTTAGGTCTTTAGGGCTAGGGCTAGGGCTGATAGGGCTATAGGGCAAGTGTTGGGCTAGGGCTGTTAGGGATTTAGGACTAGGGCTGTTTGGGCTTTAGGACTAGGGCTGTTAGGGCTTTAGGGCTAGGCTTAGGGCTGTTAGGGCTTTAGGGCTAGGCCTAGGGCTATGTCTGATAGGGCTTTAGGGCTAGGGATAGGGTTACGGATTATAGGGCTTTAGGGCTAGGGTTGGGGCTAGAACTGTTAGGGCTTTAGTTCTAGGGCTAGGGCTAGGTCTGATACGGCTCTAGGGCTAGGGCTAGGGCTATTCCTGTTAGGGCTAGGGCTGTTAGGGTTTTAGGGATAGGGCTAGGGCTAGCCAGTTAGGGCTTTAGGGATAGGGATAGGGATAGGGCCGTTATGGCATTAGGGCTAGGGTTAGATCTAGTGCTTTTAGGGCTTTAGGGACAGTGCTAGGGCTAGGGCTTTAGGGCTAGGTCTAGGGCTAGGGCATTACGTCAAGGGCTTTAGGGCTCGGGCCAGTGCTGTTAGGACTTTAGGGCTAGCTTGGGCTAGG
>NW_006421839.1:0-2162 GCF_000296735.1 Chrysochloris asiatica | reverse complement strand
TTCCATTTCATTTTTGACAATTTCCAATGTTTCTAGAATTATACTTCATACTTTCCATGTTCCAATTATTAATGGATGTTTACAGGTGATTGTCTTCATTTTGAGTTGTGCCCCATCAGCAAATGAAGGTCCCATGGGCTTTTCTCCCACCGGCCTTACTCCATTCACATCATCGTGGTCAACTCTACTTTGAGGAAGTAGCTCTCCCCAGTCGCATTTTGAGTGCCTTCCAACCTGAGGGGCTCATTTTCTGGTCATCACAGTTAACTCTACTTTGAGAAGACAGTGCTACCCGAGTTGTGCTTTGAGTGCCTTGCAACCTCAGGGGCTCATCTTCTGGCACTATATCTGACAGTATTCTTCTGATTTTCATTGCATTTCAATATTCAATATTCTGGTGCTCTATGACAGTGTTGTTTTGCTATTCATAAGGTTTTCAGTGACTAGATATTTGGAAGTAGTCTGTCTCTCCTTTCTAATCTGTCTTCATCTGAAACCTGTCTACCATGATTTGCCCTGCCAGTGTTTAAACTACCAGTGGCATAGCTTCCAGAATCACAGCAACACACAAGCATTGATAATTACTAGTGATTGCCACCACAGTACAACAAACTGACAGACAATTGGTGGCACATTCCTTGGTGTATCTATTTCCTCATTATGATTCTTCTCTACCCCGATCCTGTGTAAAGTAGTATAAGGTGGATCTCACCTTTTGTACATGGGTGAAATAATACTCCTATGTACTAGTAGACATGTCCCCTCTTTCTCTTACATTCACTGAGATCTTTTGCTGTCTTCAAGGACCAGACAGATGGATTCTAGACTCCTGCTGAGGTTGAGACTTGTGATGTCTATCATGATGAAAAGTCAGTGTGGATTTCTTCAGGGAGAGCACCTATATGCTCAGGGACTGGATCTATGGCTTCCTATGGCCAGGGTAGGGGCCACATGGACACTACCCCACCACAGCAGATGATACTGATTCTCAGGCCAGGCAATACTGTGTGGGGGCCTGTATGGAGCCCCACCACTGACTGTGCAGAAGTCAGAATTGTGTGATGACCCATGACCATCCAATTGGAGAGATGGTGTGCCTAAGATATGCAGCACCTCCATTCAGTGCATCCCTATGACCATCACTGTGGTTTTCAGGACATTCACCTGCCTCCCTCTGAAACTTTAGGCAGGTAGGATCATCAAGGCAGGCCTTAGAATTACCTGAGGAGCCGTCCTCTGACTCTTCTCAATGCCTATCTTGTTTAACATGTTCCTCATTTTCTTGTCACTCAAACCCACCCAGATTCCTCTGAAAGAGGGCACCTCCCTTTTGGTGAGCACCAATAAAACATGTTCTAGGATAGGTTCTAAAAACTACAGCGCCAAGGCCAAATCCAGACTTCTGACAGTTTTTTAAAGTAAATTTTTATTGTCACACAGCCACATCCATTTCTTCTACATTGTTAACACATGCAACTGTTATTTGGCTATATCCACAGAGTCATGTAACCCACAAAGCCTAAAAGATTTACTACTTAAAAATTTTGCCAATACTTATTTTAGGAGGTTTGCAAAGTTCTTTTCTTGTATTCTCAAAATGTGTTTGGGCAATAAACCCTGACTTCCATTTGAAAATAAAACACTGAGGCAAACTTCAATAGAACCCTCTGGTAGTCCTGGTTATATGTTAGACTACTAACTTCAAGGTCAGAAGTTGGAACCCACCAGTCTTTCTGTGGAAGAAAGATGAGGCTATCTACTACTGTAAAGATTTACAGTCTCAGAAACCAAAAGGAGAGGTTATACTCTGTCCTATATGGTAGCTCTGAGAACAGTTCAACTTTTAGCCATGAAGTTGGTTTTATTTGGGGGTTATGAGGGAAGACAAGTCTCAAATTCATAAGTGCTTGTCTCTAAAACATGTATACTATTGGTATCTGTCATAAGGCTTCTTTCGAAGAACAAGTGGAAGGTGAAACATCACCTTGATCATGTTGCTAAGGCAGCTGAAACTTGTACAGCTCCCAAACCATCAGGTCACGTACTATCAACCCCACTAGTTAAAGTAAAAGGTCAATGACTTTTCTCTATTGTCTCCCAAAACACAAAAGCTTAATCACACATACAATTCCTTCCCTTTGTCCTTGGTGTATAGCATAAAA
>NW_006421838.1:0-2140 GCF_000296735.1 Chrysochloris asiatica | reverse complement strand
AGTATTCCTTTACATGTGGTTCAGAGTTCTGGGACCATCCCCTGAACCTGCTTGGTTGGGTATTCTGTGTTGTTTTTGGCGGAGCTCTCTGCTATACGTCCACCCGATCCGCCATCTTGTTTGTTCCCCTGCTGTATCTTTTAAATTTTATTTTATATGATTTTATTGTGAATTGAGTGATAGTTTACATTGGAGAACATTGGTTTCATACTCATCCTATCATATTTCGTTTCATTGAAATTATTAATATCCCCTTAATGCATCATCTTTCAATAGTATTTGCTTCTGTTCCCTCTGGTTTTTTGTTTGTTTTTGATGTACACAAAAAGATTCAGAAAGATATAATCATTTAAACAATCAAAGGACACAGTCTACAAGCTTGCCTCCTGCCCACCAGTACACAGCCTTTCTCTTTCCATGAGTCTAGAGGACTCAGCTGCTTTCTCTCTCCATGTCCTCATCTCTGCCTCCATCTTTGGTGTTGCTGTTTCTCTGGTTAGGGTTCCACATTCCATGGTCTTCTCCCTTGATGGTCCTATGGGTTCTTTGTTCCTGGACTGTAAAATTAACTACTTCCCACTTTTTGTTACAAAACTTCTACTTTTACAGTTGTGACAGTCGCAATTAGTCATGATAACAATTACTCACTATTGAATCATAAGAATCGTATTCCCATCTCCTTTCACCAGATCGATCTAGACAAGATGAAAACTAATCAGTGGGGTTTCTGCCTTCCACACACTCTGAAACTAAACTCCCTTTTGAAAACTTGTAAGCCAGCAACTTTGTGTCTTTATGCACCCTCCGCATTTTAGGTAGGCAATGTCTAAATTGCCTGTCCCTGTATACCAAGGAGCTAGGCTTGATCCTTGATGTAAAGAAATCTTCCCTCTTGGTTGGTATTTTGTGCTACTACATCCTTAAGTATAGGTCAAGTTCATCAAATTGTAGCAACTTACACTTATTTCCTTTATCAGATTTCTTTATCTTCCTCTATTTGAGCTCTGGTCATCAAGCCATCGAAACTAGGTCAAATGGGTAGTATCTGCAAATTTGGGCATTCTTGTGTGTCTCTCCCTACTTCATATCAGCTGGACAATTTACTCTCAAGCTCTAGCTTGCTGTGACTAGGTCCATGTCCATGGGCTGAGGAGTTTCCAAGTCTACCCTAACTTTAGACCAACCAGGCCTTCTTCTCTCTCTCATCTCGAGGTCGACAGGAGTCTACAGAATATGGTCAAACTCAGCCCATCTCTTCATTACTCACTTTCTCCCACTTCCACTCACAAGTAGACCAATGTAGTCGCCAGCTAGCTTACATGCCTGCTTGTGTGTTCCCTTTGATGCTGTATCTCTTTTGTTTGATTTTTCCTGTAGTTCTTTTCTGAATTCTTCCTGGTTTTCCTCAGCCTTTCTGTGAAACATTTGCTTGTACTTCAGTGTCATTTGCCTGAATTCTTTTTCAGGTTATTCCAGTACCCCTTCTTCATCAAAAACATTTTCTAGGTCTTTATCTTGGTTGTTTGTTTGAGATAATCTATTTTGTTTCTTTATGTGAACAGGAATTTTCTGCTTCTTTGTAGACATTGTGGTGTGTTGTATTTGTATTAAGTTGATGAATGTATGTTGGTGTATTCTTTGTCACTCACCAGTATGACTCCTGGTGGGTGAGATCAGGAGATGAGCTTCTCTGTTCACTGTTTGTACAGCTCAATTCAGAGTGGATTTAGCAGATGCTCGTTGTAGGTACTGTTCGGGTGTACAGTAGTTGGTATTAGCTCCTGCCCAATCAACTGGGCTGTAGAGGGTATAACTTTGGCTTGGCTGTATGGTTACAGTTGCTGGCTTTTGTCATATAGTACAAGAAGAATGAAAACAAAGAAACAAGAGAAAAAGAAACCCACTAGTAAGGCAGTGACTTTCTTTCCACTGGCCTCTTGCCTTCACAGAAACCTGAGAAAGTTCAAAGTGTCCACACTTCATCTGGAGGCCTCACACAGATCTCCTACCTCCTTTTTTCCCCCCTCCTCCTTTCCCCCACTTTTTTTTTCTCTACTCCACACATCTATTCAACCCCCTCTCCTTGTGAGATCCAATACGGGGCTGACCAGGGTCAACTTCACAGATTGAGAACAGAGCT
>NW_006421837.1:0-2199 GCF_000296735.1 Chrysochloris asiatica | reverse complement strand
TGTTGTTGCTGGTGGATCTCTTACAACACTTCCACCCGATCCACCATCTTGTTTGTTCTTCCACAATTCAATTTTTAAAACACAAATGAAACTTTTTAGAAAGGGCATTACCATTTGCATGCTTCTTGTTTGATGTGATCTGTACCAGCAATTATCACCACCATGAAGATGTGCAGATGACAGATGACTGGGAAATTATGTGACAGAATTGTTGAGCCCCAGGAGCCTAATTCTACTCCTGGGGCTGTATGGCTTAAGACAATTTAACTTCAAAGCATTAGTTTCTAATCTAGAAAACGGAAAAGTACCTGTCTTTAGGATTATTGTGGATTGTATTTTTGACATATTGTATTTTTCAATAATTAGTCATTGCAATTATTAGGGTTTATCTCTTAGGCATATTTAAAATAAAGTGTCTAAATCCTTGTAGCTAATAAGTTGCTGTTGTTGTCTTTAGCTTCTGTCAAGTCAGCCTCTGACTCATAGCCACTCCATACATAATGGGATCTATAGAGTTTTAGTTGTCTGATTTTTCAAAAAGGGATCCCCAGGTCTTTTTTCCTAGTCTGTCCTAGTTTAGAAGCTCTCCTGAAATCTGCTCATCATTGTAACAACAAGTTTGCTCCACTGAAAGGCAAGTGTTGACTGTGCATCGGAAGCATTGGCTAGAAATCGAAGCTGGGTCTCCCTCACAGAAGGTTGATAATTCTATCTGCTGTGATTCTACTGAACTCCCCATCTCAGCTAGTAAGCTGTTGTTGTTAAGTATTGTCGAGTTGTTTTTGATTCATAGTGACTTTGTATAGGGGTTCTGAGAAGTGACCAATGGGTTTGAACTGCCGACCTTGTAAGTGCTGATGGTGGCGTTCTGTGGAGTAGGTTCCGACTCATAGTGACTCTGCATAGGGTTTCTGAGGCTGTAAACTTTTACGGGAGCAGAAAGCCTCTCTCCCACAGACTTTGTTGTTGTTGTTGTTGTTGTTGTTATTGTCAGGTGCCATCAAGTTGGTACCAACTCATAGCAACCTCATGCACAGTAGAACCAAACACTGCCCGATCCTGGGCCAACCTCTCTACTGTTGCCACACTTGAGCCCAATGATGCTGCCACTTTGCCAGTCTGTCTTGCTGGGGGCTTCCTCTTTTTCTCTGACCCTCCACCGTACCAAACATGATATCATTCTCCAGTGACTGGTTCCTCTTGACAATATGTCTGAAGTAAGAGAAATGAAGTTTGGCTATCCTGGGCTCCAAGGAGAACTCTGGCTGCACTTCTTCCAACACAAATCTGTTGGTTCTTTTGGCAGCCCATGACACTAGAGAAACTGTGAGAGATACCTTGATGTGATTGGCCCTAATCCAGACAAACCAGTGAGGAAACTATTTAAAATACTCAGCTTATTTTGATGGGAAATACTGACAATAGAGATAGACTTAATAGAATTTTCTAACTTGATTTATGTTGACTCTAAGCTAATGGAAGAGAAACTTTGTAAGTTAAATAAAGAATTTGACTATTATTTCTAATTTGGAAAAGGAATCTGAAATGCAGTAAATTAGTGGAAATTATATAAATAGATAAATTACCCTTAATATCACTGTATTTTTTATTTGACATATTTCAGTATTCTTTTTCTGTATGTTTTTATAGAAATGAAATTGCTGTAAATGAAATCTTGAATCTTTAGTTTTTAAATTATATCAGCATTGTGTAAAACAAACAAAACAAAACAAAAACCTTATAACAATTTTAAATGGTGAGGCCACCTTCCACCTATTCATGGATGTTTTGGATGTAAGTCTGTGTCCCCCTTCCCTCAGAGTCTACATTAGTATTTAATGTGCTGATTTCTGAATTCCATTTCAATAAACAGATACTCAGTTGTATTGTAAGACTAGCAGTGAAACACCATTGTGATTTGGGATTCTGATTCTCTGTTGGCTAGAGCAATTTCTTCTAAAGCCTTAAAGATTGCGCTGTCTTACAGGTTTTATTTCAGTAGGCTCAATATAGAGATTTCAGCAAGGAGCAAGTGCAGAGCAAAGGTGTTTCAATTATAGTTACTGAAAAGGTCTCCAGCATTTTAGACTCTCAGGTGTTTTGTGAATTGAAAAACACTGGTACTATTGTGCAAAGGGAGGACAGTGGCTCTATAGAATAAGCACTGGAGTGGCTCCGTCCATGTTCTAGCCGCCAGTT
>NW_006421836.1:0-2201 GCF_000296735.1 Chrysochloris asiatica | reverse complement strand
GATCCTTCCTTCTGTCACACACAATACTGTTCTAAGTATCAACATACAAATATTAAAATATGTTGTATTGTACTTGACACATACTAGGTGCTTTAAGAAGACTTGTTGTTAAGTGCAGTCAAGTCAATTCCAACTCAGAGTCACTCTGTTCAGGGTTTCCAAGGAGTAGCTGGTGGGTTTGAACTTTCGACTTTGTGGTTTGCAGTCTAGTGCTTATCCTACAATGCCACATCAGGAGTCAGGAATGAAGAAATGAAGATGATTAAAGTGACAGTGGAAGATTTGAGAAATCCAAAAGTTCACCCCTCCACAAAAGCAACAAATGTTGTAAAAAATGGTCAGATTTTACTTTTTTGGAAGTTTTTATTCTATTTTTTTTTTTTTAATGACAGTAACTGGGGAACACTTAATGAAGAAAAAAATGCTAAATTTCAGTAAATGTGCCATTTTAGTTTATCTCTTAAAGCTCTATACAATCATATCCTATTCCTTGTTAACATATCCCATTTTCCAGTTCAGTGTCATACTTTTAGATGACACCCCACTTTGCCAGTATAAGTTACTGGTAACAGAGAGTACAATACAAATCGTATTGTCAAATAATTATGATCTTTTGCTTAGTGACTTCCTAAAAGACTGACTCAAGGGTTTGTCTTTTTTGCCTGAATTAAAGTTTTCCAAGGCTGATACAATTTCCTGGATATTGTCTATCAAAATTGGGAAGGCATTTAAAGGCAAATGTCTTAGTCCTTACCACCTTAGGCAAGGAGTAACAACTGTGACAAACCATGTACCAAAATGCCTAGGAAGGAAATTCTGGGAATAGTAAGTATTTGGGAAGCAAGAAATCCAGAGACCTCCTATAGATTCTGGAGAATCAATAAAATAAAGTGCATGCCCAGGACTACACTGAAAGACCTTCAAATCTCAATTCTGACTGATTGTCAGGCTCCATGTGAACAGGAAGTGAAGGTTATATCTAGGTTGTAACTTGCGTAGAGAAAAGCACAGAGAGAGTGTTATCAACAATACAGAGATGAAACCTGCAAAGACTAGAAGAGTTGTTTTGTCACCCCCGTCTCTGCCCCAAGGTATTTCAGGATTCTCTGTCAAATCACAAGGATCAATGGTGGCACATTGGGTTAAGCCTTGGGTTTATTAACCCCACTGTGAAGCATGGGAAGCTCAAACTCAGTAGCTGCTCTGTGAGAGAAACATGAGACCATCTATAGTCATAAAGATATACCACATTCTAGGGTTGTTATGAAGGAGATCTGGTAGCATAGTGGTTACGAATTGGGCTACTAATCTCATAGTCAGAAGGAGCTCTGGTAGCATAGTGGTTATGAATAGGGCTATGAACCGCAAGGTCGGCAGTTCAAAACTACTAGCTGTTCCACGGGAGAAAGATGAGGCTTTCTGCTCCCTTAAAGATTTACAGCCTTGGAAACCCTGTACAGAGTCACTATGAGTCAGAACCGACTCCACGGCACATAACAACAACAACAACAATCTCATAGTCAGCAGTTTGAAACTACCAACTGTTCTGTGGGAAAAAGATAAGGCTTTCTGCTCCCATAAAGATTTACAGCCTCAGAAACCCTGTGCAGGGTCACTATGAATTGGAACCAACTCCACGACATATAACAACACCAACAGGGTTGTTATGAATCTGACGCAATGGTAGTGGGTTTGTTTTTTGTTTTTGTCAGATCATTGGCTAACTACAAGCTAATGAAAGAAATACTTCAGTGGCCTCCCACATCAAAAAAACAACGAGTTTCACAATTATTTTGGAAAAGTCAGTAAACTCACAAAAGCCAATATACATAGCTAATAGAAAAAACAAATCCTCTGGAAGAGAGAAAAATTTGAATTTAAGAGTTGCCACATTTTCATATTGAAAATGTCCATCTTTGAACAAAGAAGTTTAAGCATGCGAAGAAAAAAGAAACCATGACCCATATATAGAAAACAATTAATTAATGGAAACAAACCCTGAAAGAGTTCACTCATTGAACTTGAAACCAGATATTATAAATATGTTTTAAAAAACTAAAGGAAAGCATAGGTAAAGAACTAAAATTTAATCTATACAGAGGTTCAGTAGAAGATCTGAGAAGACAGAAGAATGAATGGGTAAATCTGAATATAGGTCAATTAAGGTGAAAGAACAAAATTAATGTATGTGACCTTTAGGA
>NW_006421835.1:0-2202 GCF_000296735.1 Chrysochloris asiatica | reverse complement strand
TGTTAATGAGTTTTACCCCAATCCTGAGGCCACATTCTTCTTTATATAAGCCAGTTTCACATATTTGTTCAACATACTGATTGAAAGGGTGGAAGGATACAATCTTACAACACATCTTTTCCAGTTCTGACCAATATATTGTTGTTATTGTTAAGTGCGGTCAAGTCAGTTCCAACTCATTACAATCCTGATTAGGGTTTCTAAGGAGCAGATGGTGAACTTGAACCACCGACTTTGCAGTTCAAACTGATCTTGCAGTCTAGCGCATTAACCTGCAGAACTCAGTATCCCCTTTATTCATGCGATTCTCTCTTAATTTGCTCTACATGAACATAATGAAATGTTCTGTAATTCTCACTCTTCAAAATATTAATTTTAATGTCAATGTATTTATAAAATATAATTTGTTAGGATCAACACAGTTTAATGCCATTGTGTAATCAATAAACACAGGTCAACATCTTTCTAACATTCTCTGCTCTTGGCCAAGATTCATCTAACATTAGCAATGCTGTCCCTGATGCCACATTCTTATCTAAATCCAAGTTTGAATGGCTGGCAGGTCTGGGATTCGTTTAAGTGAGAAAATAATGTCACTTTAACACATTCCAACATGTCTTCTGTTTCCATTATTTAAAAAAAGAGTAATAATACTATATACCATGTTACCCCCTCCAGAGTAAATGCTGTCATGAAATATCCTTCTTTTCCCTGCCTTTAAATCCAATCATCAAAATGTTTTGTTTTGTTTTCAAATCTATCTAATTCTGTTATCTTCTGGATTAGTACTTTGCTTCACATCTCTACTGATTCGCAATTTGACCCAGGCTTTTACACAGCATCTTAGTCTTGTCTTACTGTCTCATCCTTTCCCCATTCTGTTTCATAAAAAGGTGGCAATCACATGAATCAGACTAGAAGCAGACTGGTCTTGAGTTTGAATCCTGACTATTACACTTAAGAGCTTGTGTGACTCTGGGAGATAGGTTTAACCACTCTGATATGTTTTCTAATCTGTTAATGTGAATAGTGATATTCACTTTATCACAGAGCTATTGGGAAGTTATATGCGATAGAAGTTTTGGGAAAATATCCAGATCTTGAATCATGAAATATAGTCAATAAATGGTCTCTCCTACTACTACTACTACTCCATTCACTCTTCTTATTCTTGAAAGAATGTGTATAATTTCTTTTACTTTTCACCTTGTTCCTAATTGTCGGACTCATGGTAATGTTATGTAATGTTGTTGTTGTTGGGTGTTGTTGTATAAGGAAATGATGCCATATCTTGCACCATTTTCATGATCACTGGCATGTTTGAGTTCACAGTTTTACCTATTGGATCAACCCATCTCATTGAATTATTGTTGTTGCTAAATGTCTTGCGTCAGTTCCAACTCAAACAAGGGTTTACAAAGAGCAACTAATAGTTTTAAGCTACCCACCTTTCAGTTATCAATCCAGTGCTTGTTCTACAGTGCCACACCAGGACTCAGGACCTCATGGAGAGTTTCGCTTAATGTTGACATTATAGTTTTCAAATATAATGTCCTTTCCTAGTGAATGTTGTATCCTGTTGACATGTCTGAAGTACACAAAGCCTCACAATCCTTGCTTTTAAGAGACATTTGATTATACTTGTATTTCTTCTAACACTGATTTGCTGTTATCCTGGTGGTACATTCTTTGTAAATATCATGTTCAAATGCATCAATTCTTCTATCCTCATTTTTTAAATTGTTCAGCTTTTACATATATATGAAGTGATCAAAAAATCACACTTTAGGTGATATTTTATCATATAAGTGATACCTTTATCTTATAAGTGTTACCTCTGATCTTTAAATCTTTAAAGGAATCTTTTGCAGAAATTTTGCTCAATGAAAATGTTTTCTATCATGAAAGTTGATTTTTTATCTAAGCAGAATGCAATTATTATAATTTCAATTTTTCTCCATGTAGCATGGTGTTTGTCCAGTTGGGAGGGTTTTCCTCTTCTTCATATAAAGATGTAATCCATGAAATCGTAACGTGAGAAAACTCACATTTTAAGTTTGTGAACAGATAACATTTGGTTGTGATTAGAAACAGATAATTTTATTTTGGTAATTGAACAGTTGGTAAATTAAAAGCACCAACTCTTTAAAAAACACACTAATGAATTCAGGAAGCAAGCTTGTGTCTGTACCATATTGCAGG
>NW_006421834.1:0-2199 GCF_000296735.1 Chrysochloris asiatica | reverse complement strand
TCAATTGTGGTTCCAAGAAAAATGAAGTCATTGACAACTTCATCTTTTCTTCATTTATCATAATGTTATTTATTGGTCTAGTTGTGAGGATTTTTGTTTTCTGTACATTGAGGTACAACCCATACTTTGATCTTTGTCAGTAAACATTTTAACTTATCTTTGCTTTCAGCAAGTAAAGTTGTGTAATCTGCAATCTGTTACTTAGCTCTGCAGTTTTAATATTTCTTACTATTGTAACTTTTGTTTATTAGATTTTACCTTTAGAATCTATGAAATACTTTTAAAGCTAATAATTTAAACATTTCTTATTTTGATAATATATAATTAAAGGGAAAATTAAAAGTAGCTGGGAGTAAAGTCCAGATGGCCAAGGGATGGGCGAGTACATGATAATTCCCAAATAATCAATAAGAATGCAAGAGTTTGATTTATTTTTAAAGTTGATGGAGACTTAACTATGCTGTTGGAAGGAACTTCAAGTCATTTCAGTGCAGGAATACAAAAATATTAATAATTAGACTAGTAAGAAATAGGAGATGTGAGATTATGTAAATCAGTTCAATTTTCACGTAATAGTAACAAGAAAATAGAGAATACCTAAATACATAGAAAAACAACTTTATGTGTATTTTACATCTTATTTTACAACATGAAGGAAACTACCTTAGAAACTAAGTATATCAAAGTTTAAAAGTAATTGTCTCTGAAGAGTAGAATTAAGAGTGGAGAAAGATGAGTAAGAATGGGAGATGATGATGGTTGCTTTTAATTATGAAGCTTTAATATTAATGAATAAATTTTAAATTTAAGGTCAAATGAAAAAGAAATAACACAATAGATCTGAAAGAGAAGTTTCAA
Organism: Chrysochloris asiatica; assembly: GCF_000296735.1. Lineage (NCBI taxonomy): Eukaryota > Metazoa > Chordata > Mammalia > Afrosoricida > Chrysochloridae > Chrysochloris > Chrysochloris asiatica. The sequence continues at coordinate 1,341 of NW_006421834.1, read as the reverse complement.
TTTCTTTACTCGTATTTATTGTTAGGTGTCATCAATTTGGTTCTGAAATGTAGCAAATTTATGTACAACAGAATGAAACACCATCTGGTCCTACACCGTCCTCACAATTGCTGCTACGCTTGAGCCCATTTCTGCTGCCACTGTGCTGTGCCAATACATCTCACTGGGAGTATCTCTCTTTTTTGCTGATTCTCCATTTTACGAAGCATAATGTCCTTCTCCAGAGACTGGTGCCAAGCTTGGGTGCATAGCTTGTAGGAGTGAACCTACAGGAAACACAACAAATTTGTTGTGTGTTAGATCCACATTTTGAAATTTCCAAAGATTGTTCAAATTTCATGATTGTGTACTGTGTGATTTAGACTTGGAATCAATATTTAAATTCATGAGCTATGCCCTGGTGGATGATTCCTTCAAACATGCCCATTGATAGCAAAATAAACTGTTCCTACAAGAATGAATCTTGGGAGAAATGTAGAAGTTACAAATGGAAAGGTCTCATATTAATGGATCTTAAAAGCAATCCAATTTTCTAATTCTGAGATTGTCAATGACTGTCTATATGTACTACTAAGAACAGAAGAGTCAAAGTAGAAAACTATGACTAACTACTCTAGCAATATCTAAAGGAGTATACTTGGTAGTTGTTGTTAATTGCCATCGAGTCAGTTCCGAGGGTTTCTGAGGAGCAATTGGTGAGCTTGAACCTCCAACCTGGCGGTTCAAGCTGACCTTGCAGTCCAGCTCATTAATGCTCAGTGCCACACCAGGACTCCATTTGGCAGTTACTTAGTGCTAAATATTAAAGTCCAACATTTATTGATCACAAATTGACATTATTGTTTTGTTTGTTTTTGCTTTGGGAGTTGGTTGTTATCTCTAAGAAAGTTTGTTTTGAAGGGAAAAACAATCTAATTGTCTTCTCATTTATACTATGGAGGATATTGCTGTATTAATATGAGCATCAAAGATGAGCTTGTTTTAGTCACTTCTGCCTGACAGTGGATTGTATGACTATAAACTGTGAATTTGGATTATACACTTCAAAAACTATTAAGATTAAGTTAAATAGGTTACACAACATGTAGTAAGTTAAATGTTTCATTTCTACCAACCAGTTAATTCTGAGAGTTCAGTCTCTTCCGCATGTATAAATCTGACCTGCTTTTAAAAAATTATTTAACACTCAAGAGTAAGATACAATGAATTTCTTATGACTATTAATTTATGAGATAAAACATCTTTTGAAACAGAAATTGAAATGTGGATACAACAAATTATTGTGAAGTGAATGCATGTATAGGGTCTAGAAAAAGGAAAAGAAAACAAAAAAACAAAAAA
>NW_006421833.1:0-2169 GCF_000296735.1 Chrysochloris asiatica | reverse complement strand
ATGTTCAACCATTTCAAGAGGTAGCATATGATCAAGAGCCAATAATATTGAAGGAGGAAGTCCAAGGTGCATTGAAGGAATTGGCAAAGAACAAGGCACCAGGAATTGATGGAATAAATATTGAAATCTTTCAAGAAAGTAAGGTGGCACCGGAGGCACTCATTCATCTCTGCCAAGAAATTTGGAAGACAACTATCTCGCCAACTGACTGTAAGAGATCCATATTTGTGCCCATTCCAAAGACACGCGACCCAATGGAATGTGGAAACCATCAGACAATGTCTTGATTATCCCATGTGAGTAAAGTTTTGTTAAAGGTAATACAGAACGGCTGCAAGCATACATTGACAGAGAACTTCCAGAGGTTCAAGATGGATTCAGAAGAGGACGTGGAACGAGCGATATTATTGCAGATGTCCCATGGATCTTGGCTGAAAGCAGAGAAAATCAGAAAGATGTTTACCTGTGCTTTATTCATTAAGCAAAAGTTTTCTATTGTGTGGATCATGACAAGCTATGGACAACACTGCAAAGTATGAATATTCCGGAACACTTAATTGTGCTCATGAGGAATCTGTACATGGACAAAGACGCAGTTGTTCAAACAAACATGGGAACACTGAATGCTTTAAAATTAAGGAAGGTGTGCAACAGGGTTGTATTTTTTCACCATACTTATTCAACCTGTATGATGAGCAAATAATCTAAGAAGCTGGGTTCTATGAAGAAAAGCATGGCATCAGGATTGGAGGAAGTCTCATTAACAACTTGTGATATGTAGATGATACAACCTTGCTTGCTGAAAGTGAAGAGGAAAAAAATATTTATTGATGAAGATCAAAGAGCACAGCCTTCGGTATGGATTGCATGTCAATGTAAAGAAAACAAAAATCCTCACCACTGGACCAATAAATAACATTCTTATCAACAGAGAAAAGACTGAAGTTATCAAGGGTTTCATTCTTCTTGGATCAACTATCAACATTCATGGAAGCAATAGTCAAGAAATCAGACGATATATTGCATTAGGAAAATCTGCTGCACAAGACCTTTTTAAAGTGTTGAAGAGCAAAGATGTCAGCTTGAAGACTAAGATGCACCTGACCCAAGCCATGGTATTTTCAATAACCTCATATGCATGTGAAAGCTGGACAGTGAATAAGGAAGACCTCAGAAGAATTGATGCTTTTGAGTTATGGTGTTGGAGGAGAATATTGAAAGTGCCATGGGCTGCCAAAAGAACCAATAGATCCATTATGTAAGAAGTGTAGCCACAGTGCTTCTTGGAGGCCAGGATGGCCACACTTCGTCTCTCATACTTCAGACATATTTTCAGGAGGGACCAGTCACTGGAGATGGATATCATGTTAGATAAGGTGGAGGGTCAGAGAAAAAGAGGAAGACCCCCAATGAGATGGATTATCTAGAATCTATGGTACTGAAGAAAGAAGTCCTAGGTGCATTGAAGGCATTGGCAAAGAACAACGCTCTCAGAATTGATGGAATACAAATTGAAATGATTGAACATGAATCATTTCTTTTTGGTATAATGATTTTGTGTATAAATTCCATCTTCTTTTTATGCTTTCTGAATCATTCATTATGTTTCCCAAGTAGTTGTTGTTGTTAAGTGCCATTGAGCCAGTTGTGACCCATAGTGACCCTGTATAGGGTTTCCAAGGAGCAACTCGTGAGCTTGAACCACCTACCTTGCTACTCAAACTGACTTTGCAGTCCAGCACATTAATCAACAGAACCACACCAGGACTCATAGATACTTTCAGTATTACAAGTCAAGAACTGAATTATTCTTCAGTTCTTTCAAATTGAGAAATGCTGAGCATGGCCTTCCAGTTTTGGTTTTCTGATTCCAGGTCTTTACTCATTTCACTGCAATATTTGACTTTGTCTTCTCTATCTGCCATTTGTTCAGTTCTTTTACTTCCTCATTTCTTCATTCTCTTAACTTCATATGTTCAAGAGAAAGTTTCAGGGTCTTTTCTGATATCTGTTCTGGACTTACCTTTCTTGATATTTTAATGATCTTTGCTTTGTTCCTGTATGATGTTTAACTTTTCTGGTCTTTGGTCTTTCATGTCTAATGCATTATAAATGTGTTCTTGACATGGATTTCACATGCAAATAAAATTTTGCTAAAGAAATTTTTAA
>NW_006421832.1:0-2200 GCF_000296735.1 Chrysochloris asiatica | reverse complement strand
AGGAGAGTCCAGTCCCTGGTAAAGGATAATAAGCTTGGTAAAGTAGAAGGTCAGTGAAAAACAGGAAGCGTCCCAATAGGATGGGTTGGCATGGAGGCTGCAACAATGGGCTCAAACAGAATAACAATTGTGTGGAAGGCACAGGCGGTACTTCATTCTGTTGTACAAAGCGTTGCCTTAAGTTGGGATTAACTCAATGACACCAAGCACAACATCACTAACAACAACAACAGTCCATGGCAGGGTCTCAATATACAAATGCTATTAGATGCTGCTGTGAGGAAGACACCAGGACACAAGGAGTAAATACAGGACTTCTTCTCGTTGTAATGTAAAGTTCTCCATATTGGAAATTTGCAAAACCAACAAAATATAACCTAAAAGTAAACAAGTCTAAAATATAGAGTAACTGTAAATATTTTGAGTCAGTGGACGGTACAGTAACATATAAAGAAGCAAGAAATAAAACAAAACAATCCCTTCCACCCACCCATACATGACAACAAACAGAAACCTACTTTGCTTTTTCCCATCCAATAAAAACAGTTCCTCAAGGCTAGGAAAAGGAATATCAGAAAAATGTTATCTGTTTATTAGTTTTAAATCAGATGGATAGTCATTCAGTTTACAAAGCTAAAATTATGTGTTACATACCAAGTTAAAAGATTTAAAATTTAGCTAAAGCTAACTTCAGTGCCTAAATTTAAAATGATCACTCATATTAAAACAACGAAGGACCATGAAAAATACAAGTGATGTCTTAAGTAACATTATTATTTCCCTTTTACCTCAGTTCAGAGACTAGAACATTCTCTCTGAACACTATAGAAAGAGATGTTGTGGTCAGACGTAGAGCTAAGTACATTTTTATTATTGATGTAAACAAGAAATGACAATGATGATGTCAATTTTTTGAAAAATGTTTGCTTAGCGGTCTAATTAAACAAGACTGAATATTTTGCATTTTAATGCTCAGGAGGAAAATCACCAACTGTTTTGTAGCATGCCTGGAATTTTAAATTTCATTTTCTGGTGCCAGATTGAAATAAAAATAAGAAACATGATAAAGATTAATTTGATGTCAGAAGGGACATTTGCTCCTTAATTAGATTCCTGTAGCCCTCACAGTTTTATTGTACTACTCTCGCAAGCCCTAAAAAGCCCGCAGCACGACCAATAGTGATCCCGGTATCCACACTTTACTGGGAACTAATTTCATTTCCTGCCTGTCTGGAGAGGTATTTTCAACAGGCATCAATGTTTTTGTCTTCACAACTGATTTATTCATCAATCTCAATGTGATTTTTTTAAACCTTTAAATTACATCCAAATCCTAAAGCAGCTGTTTATTACACAAGGAAATTGAAAATCTGTCTGTGTGATATCATACAAAGATTTTTTTTTCTTAAGGTTATAAAGGAAGTTGACAGATATTAATGATTTTTTTTTTTTTTTTCTCTTGACCTCATTCGACAATATAGTGAGCAGAGAAAAGGGAAGAAAACTGGAAAAAAAGAGCAGGTCCATGGGCATAGTGTATAAAATATGTTCTAGGAAAAAAGTGAAACTGTTCTCCCTGGTGGATTATACAATTATTTTCATAGAATATATTCATTTTCAAAAGGAAAATAAACTAACTAATACAATGCTGTAATATGAAGCATTAATTAAAAAATATGGAAGTCATTTACTTCCTTCTCATTTTTCCTGTTTTTTTCCCTTTAAATAGATGAATGTGAGGACGGGTCCCAGGAAGTAAACACCTTCAGAATGAAGGTAATTTGGATGATGAAGTGGGTCAAATTTTATCCTCTACCTGGGTCTGCCACTACGGGTTGTATTTTGATGATCTGAACATTGGCCCTGAGGCTGTCGTGATTGAAGTCAATTAGTGACACCCAAGGGACATTGACTCTCTGGCCCTGAGTTTAGGACTACCCACTTGTTGGGGCTGGTCAGTCCTCTTGACCTTTAGGATCCTTCTCCAGCATGCCCCCTCTTCTGTCTTCTGTATAAGCCCAGCTCCTCTGAGCAGGGTGGGCCCAGCCCAGAGCATGTTCCTCCACTGCAAAGTCCTCATTCATCTTTCCCGCCTTCCCTGTTCTAAAGGCAGCCCCCTCCTCTCTGATTCTTCAAGTCTGGAGGGCAGCCTCTGGAGAAGGGCCTTCTGCTTCACTGTCCATCCTGCAGGAGCCACGCA
>NW_006421831.1:0-2175 GCF_000296735.1 Chrysochloris asiatica | reverse complement strand
GTAATGAAACAAGCTATATGAATGGTTGAATGTGAAGCTGATGATGTGCCCTGTAAACTTTCACTCAATCCAAAATAAAAACATTTAATAAATAAATAAAAAGAAAACAGATTGAAAAGATAAGGTGAAAGAATACAACCCTGGCACACATCTTTACTATAATATTAAACAATTCAGTGTTTCCTTATTCTGTCCAAACAACTGCTTTTTCATCTATGTAGAGGTTCTTCAGGAGCACAGTTAAGTGTTCTTGAATATTCATTCTACACAATGTTATCCATAGTATGTCTTGATCCACATAACAGAAAGCTTTTACATATTCAGTAAAGCACACATAAACATCTTTTTGGTATTCTCTGCTTTACGCCAAGATCCATCTTATGTGACCAATTATATCCATTGTTCCACATCCTTGTCTGAATCCAGCTTGTACCTCTGGCAGTTTTCTGTCAATGTAATGTTGCTGTCATTTTTGAATCATAATTAGCACAATTTTACTTCTATGTCATATTAGTGATATTGCCCAATGATTTCCAATTTCTATTGGGTCATCTTTCTTTGGAATGTTCACATATATGGATCTCTTCCAATCAGTTGGCCAGCTAGCTATCTTCCAAATTTCTTGGCATAGATGATTGAGTGCCTCCACTGTTTCATCAGTTTGCTGAAAGATTTCCATTTGTATCATATCAATTCCCGGTGCTTATTCTATGCCAATACCTTTAATGCATTGTGAACTTCTACCTTCAATATCATTAGATCTGGATCGTATGCTACCTCTTGAAATGTTAGAACATCAACCGTTTATTTTTGGTACAATGACTGTGTGTAGGAGAAACAGGACGTGTGTGAAATCCACTGTGAGGCAGTTCTCAAACCAAGGAATGACTTGAAGAGAACCACAAAGAAAACCTTACATACCAAAGATTATGGCAATGAACACACTGACCAGATGGCTGGGGGAGTAATCTAAAATGAGGAGAAAATATGTGTGCCTAACTGTTATCTAGTAATAATAAACTCTATCTTTGTTGTCATGCCCTGATATGCCTCCTGCCTAAGACTGTATTTAAAGATGTTGTTTTTGTTAAGTGCTGTCGAGTCGATTCCGACTCATAGCGACCCTGTACAGGGTTTCCGAGGCTGCAAATCTTTACAGGAGCAGAAAGCCTCATCTTTCTTCCACGTAACAACTAGTAGTTTCGAACTACTGACCTTGTGGTTCGCAGCCCGATTCGTAACCTCTACGCTACCAGAGTTACTCGTGATTGACCATTTTGAGTCCCCTGCTGCTTTCATTCCCCCTCCACATATGGAGACCTGGTTGCGCAGGCTGGTTCCTGCAACTATTTATTCCTTCTATCTTCTTTGATTTTTTTTACATCATCCAATATTTTGTTCATCGAGTCCTTTAATATTGCAAGTTGAGGCTTGAAGTTTTTCTTTGGTTCCCTCAGCTGGTGAAATGCTGTGCATTTCCTTCCATTTTGGTTTTCTAACTTCAAGGCTTTGCACATCTCATTATAATATTTGACTTTGTATTCTCAAGCTGCCTTTTGAAATTATTCAGTTCTTTCACCTCCTTATTTCTTCCAATTGTTTTAGCAATGCTATGCTAAAACATCCATTTAGGTCTTTTCCGCCTTATTTGTGTTCTTAATGACTTTGCTGTCTTCCTATATGAAGTTCTTGATGTTACCCCACAACAATTCTGGTTTAGTACTTTAATATCCAATGCATCAAAGCTGTTCTTTAGATGATCTCTAAATTCAAGTTGGGTATGGTCAAGTTGTATTTTGACTCTCATGGACTTGTTTTCATTTTCTTCACATCAGACTGAACTTGCATATGATCATTTGATGGTCTGTTGTGTAGTCAGCTCTTGGCCTTTTCTGTGGATGATGATATGGAGCTTTTCCACCATATCTTTCCTCAAATGTAGTCAAATTTCTTTCTTTTCATTTCATCTGATGAGGTCCATGTTTATAATCATCTTTTATGTTGTTTAAAAATGTATTTGCAAGGCTTCCGGTTTGCCAGGGCGGCCAGGTGGTGTTTGTGAGTAGGGTCTCTGGGATCGGGGAGGGGAAGCTCGTGAGTTGAGCCTCCCAGGTGGGAATTCACAGTCTCACGGCCCACGTAAAGCTTAGTGCGCCAGAGGCTTAGACCCGTTTC
>NW_006421830.1:0-2145 GCF_000296735.1 Chrysochloris asiatica | reverse complement strand
TCTTCTTGGTTCTGGGTGAATGTTAAAAGCATGACATCATTGTTGTTAAATGCCTTCAAGTTGGTTCTGACCCATAGTGACCCTATATAGGGTTTCCGAGGGGCAACTGGTGAGTTTGAATCGTCTACGTTAGATCCTGGTTAATACCTGCTTTTGGAAAAACACAAACGTTTAGTTCTCTTATGTTGTTGTTAAGTGCCTTTGAGCTGGTTTTGATTCATAGTGACCCTGTATAGGGTTTCCAAGGAGCTGTTGGTAGGTTTGAACTGACAATGTTGTGGTTAGCAGTCCAGTGCTGACCTTACAGGGTCACACCAGGACTCTAGTTCTCTAATAGAACACTTTAAAACAGTACTTTAAAATCTCCATACAGTACAATTGACTGTCTTTCTATTAGTGTTGTATGAGTTTAACCACTTATGTAGATGTGTGCTAAAACCACCATCTGCAAACAGGTTCATCACTCAGAACCCTGCCTTGTTCTGTCCCTGTGTAGTCACACTCTCCCTATCCCTAGTAGAATGCTTTGTTTTTTTGTTTTTTTCTTGCAGAGATCTTTGTGTTGTCCAAACACATTACAGAACTCTCTTCTTTCTCCCTTCCTCACCTTGGCAAGTTGCACATATGTAGGTGATTCCCTTTGAGAGAGGTATAATTAGCATATGCTGTGGTGCTATAGGAGAAGCACTGGACTTCTAACCACAAGTCGATGGTTCAGCCACACTGTGGAAATCCTATACAGGGTCAGGGTCACTGTGAGTTGGAACTGACTCAATGGCATTTAGCAACAACTCCAACACTAACTGAGATTTCGTGATTACCTGAACCAAATTTGGGATGTGCAAAAAATTCATTACAGTAAGTCTTTCAGTATCATGATAAGAGATTGAGCCACTCAGAACTAGCAGTTATACATGAAAAGACTATGATCCTAGACAGGTGGGATTGAAACCCAGGAAGGGGACATCCCCAGGCTAAGGAATGACATAAGCAATGCATAGAGGTAGGGATGTATGACACTCAGATGAAAGCAGCAGTTTTCTCTGAATGACTGGTGAGGGATTTCATTTGAAATGTGATCCCAAAGGAAGACTCTTATAGAACAAACGAGGCTTTGGGGACAAGAACACATGTGGCATCCAGAAAGGGATCCGGATACCAAGTTCTTCCTTTAGCTACTCCTCAGTGAGGAGGGGCCAGACACTGATTTCAGAGCCTTCTCTACACACTTTGTGTTTGAGTTTATCGAAACATGAATAAGAATAGATTGCATGTTGTTCTTAAAATATTCTTTGGTCACCTGTAGTAAATTTATAATTAAAGAACCCTTTTATATGTAGTGTTAAAGAGAGAAATGCCAGGTAGTATTTATTAGATTAGAAGCCCTGGTGGCTCAGTGGTCACAAATGCTTGACTGTGAGCCAACAAGTTGGTGGTTGGAATCCATAAACTGCTCCATGACAAGAAGATGTGGTTTCTATTTCTATAAAGATTCACAGCCTTGGAAACCCTAGGGGCAGTACTGTCCTGTCATACAGGGTTGCTATGAATCAGAATTTTCTCTGAGTTTACGTATTGAAATGGAATAGCAAACCCATACCTCAAATATGCAAGAACCCATTCATCCAGTCATTCATTCATCCATCCATTCATTCATTCAGACAGTCATTCATTCAGTCACATAACATGCTTGGATTTGTGTGCACAATGTAGGATGTAAACCCTTGAAGCCCAGTTTAGGACTCCTGTCTCAATTGGCTTTTGCTCTGAGTCTACTTGGCTCTTTCCTGATTATTTAGCTGATGACCTTCTTAATCCTTACACTTGCCTGTGTTTGGTCTTTGGTTGTTTATCTGGTACTGACTCATGATCCCTTTTTGACTTTATCTAACTGGGACATTTTATTATTGTGGACCTCTGGTCTCATTTATTCTGAGCCACTTTTTTGCCTTTGACTAGTGACTTAAAGTTTCCCTCAATGGATTTTTTATTCTAGTAAAAAAGGGTAGTTCAAATGTCTGAGCTTAATTAACTTTTTTTTCTTCAAGTTTTTATTTTGAATTAAGTGAAGGTTTACAAGGCATATTATCAGTTTTACATTATACAATTCATGCTTTGTTTCATTGAAATTATTACAATCTCCTC
>NW_006421829.1:0-2182 GCF_000296735.1 Chrysochloris asiatica | reverse complement strand
AACAGATTACTCTTTTTTCTCTCTTATTTCTTCTTCTGGTTGAGCTCTGATCATCCAGTCATTGAAGCCAGGTAAAGTGGGTATTATCTGCAAGTGTGGGTGTTTTGTGCATATGCCCTCTCTTTTTATCAGCTCTCCATATTGTAGGGCTTAGCTCACCACTTCATTGTTGTTTTTCCTGGAAAGTTAATTTTTGATAGGAAGGAAATAAAGGGTGTAGATTCTGACCAAGGGGACCCTGTTCCAGAAGTCTGACCAAGCTAAGGAAACAAGGTAGGAAAGAAGAAGCTACTGGTTCTTGGTGTTGGTGGTGTTGGTGGTGGATGCTAGCATGTGTTTCAGTGTTTTTAATTTCTCAAGTTTCGTATCCTAGCCCCATGCCTCCCTGTTGCTTCCTCAGTTGCTGTCCTTACCTATGTTTTAACTGAGAAAATAAAGTATCAGGTGAGAACTTTCTACTATATGGATCCCTGTACATCTTCCACCCTCAGAACACTATGCCTATAATGGCTTCTCTTTCTTCTCACTACTGACTCTTTCTTCTTTTGCTCATAAACATATCAAGTCTCTTTTATTAAAAACACAAAAGCAAAACCTTCTGCTGTTAAAAAATGTAATATCATATTAGTTACAGAAACTTGAAGAAATACAGGAAATTACAAAGAAGAAAAATTTAACCTACTACCAGAAACCTTCAGCATTTTGTTTATTTAGGTTTTTTTTTTTTTTTGTGTGTGAATGTTCACTCTCTTTATCTAGCCATGCTTTTGCCCACATACAAAATTATGGTGATAATACAGATTTATTTTCTAATCTACTTTGTCTTCCATTAAAACTTTGTCTTCCCCTGTTGCAATGTTTCTTGGGTCTTTGTAGTCTTCCTAGCTCTCGTAAAGATAGACAGTTTACACTCCCTGTCTACACTTCTACCTTCTCATTTAGTCAGACTCTTAGAGCCTGTGTTCTGTGCTTCTCCTACCTGATTTACCAGTTGATTCTGTTCAATTTCAAATTTCTTTCATGAACTCCAAGCACACCCATCTGGGTATTCCTTTGGCACTTCAAAATCAAGGAAAGCAAAGCAGAGCTCACCACCAAGTGTGGGAGGGAAATGGTGTCCATCTATTCTATTGGCTAAGACTGGTGTGGTGCTGTAGTATAAGCACTGGACTGCTAGCCACAAGGTTGGAGTTTCCTTAGAAACTCTATGTAGGTACACTATGATTTAGAACAGAGTCAATGGTACTTAGCAACAACAACAACAGGACTTGTTCACATGACTATATCTAACAGCAGTGTTGTTGTTGTTGTTAAGTGCTGTCAAGTTGGTTCTGACTCATAGTGACCCTGTATAGAGTTTCCTAGGAATGACTGGTGGGTTTGAACTGCCTACCTTGTGGCTCAAACTGACTTTGAAGTCCAGCACATTATCCTGCAGAGCCACACCAGGACTCCAGCAGTGGAGTCTGGGAAATGTAGTCTAGCTGTGTGGTCTCAGGAGGAAAAGGGGGATAATTATGTGACCAACCAGTCAGTTTCTATCATACCTACTTAGGAGGAATATTACATAGCAAGGGTCACCACAGAAGAGAACTCTGCTTGGTTTACTAATAAACAGTCAGAATGGCAAAAATGGGAGTGTCCTGGAAATAGTGTTTCAGGGACATCTGGGACAGAAACTATGCTGGAGGTTATGCAAAAGGAAGTCAGAAAGCAAGGGTAGTTATTAAAAGCAGCACATCAAACATGATTTGCTTATCCACAAGGCTCGTCCAAGATGAGCTCAGTGAAAGAGCATGAGGTCAATGTGGACCATTCCAAAGCCTCCAGATGGGACCTTTCCAACTCATTCAGAAGGAGACCCAGGACAGCTGAGGCAATGCTCTGGGCACGCTTTTATTTATCATTTATTGTTTTTGTTCCCTTCATTTCAATTGCATGCTCAAGAATGTTTTATACTTTTAAATATCTGGTCTTTTTCAAAGATAGCTCAAGTATTTCAGTTATTTTTCTTTTATCTTGATCCCTCTCCTTAACTCCTCCAATCTCTCTTTTCTTCCATCACTTCTTGCCAAATATGTTCTAGAAAGCATGTCCTCAGAAGATGGAGGAAGCTTAGTGTAAACATGACTTGGGTGCCTGGTCTGTATTTTATTTGCTAGATCCATAATTTTTTTTTTTT
>NW_006421828.1:0-2165 GCF_000296735.1 Chrysochloris asiatica | reverse complement strand
TCTTCCAGCATTCTATTTTACAACCTTCTGGTTTTATTCATACAGCTTTCAGTGGTTAACCATTCAAAAATATTCTACCTCTGCTTCTTCCTAGTCTGTTTTAGTAAGGAAGCATCACTGAAACCTGTCCATTATGGGTGACCCTGCTGGTATTTAAAATACCATTGATATTGTGTCTATCATCACAGCAACATGCAAACCACCACAGTATGACACACTGACAAATAAGTGGCACATAAAGATGTGTGCTTGTGTTTTAAGGATTATGCAAAGGCATTCAGCTATGTGGATCATGGAAAACTATGAGGAGAATGGGAATTCCTGAACACTTAATTGTGCTCATGTGGAACCTGTACATAGAACAAGAGGTAGTTATTCGAACCGAACAAAGGGATACTTAATGGTTTAAAATCAGGAATGGTGTGTGTCAGGGTTATAGCCTTTCACCATAATTATTCAAACTGTATGCTGAGCAAATAATCTGAGAAGCTATACTATATGAAGAAGAATGTGGCCTCAGGATTTGAGGAAGACTCATTGGCAACTTGTGCTATACAGATGATCCAACTTGGCTTGTTGTAAGAAAAGAGAACTTGAAGTGCCTTCTGACAAAGATCAAAGACTACAGACTTCAGTATAGATTGCACTTTAATGTAAAGAAAATGAAAATCTTCACAACTGAATCAATAAACAGGATCATGATGATAAAAAGAGAAAGGAGTTCAATTGTCAAGGATTTCATTTTTATTACATCCATAATTGATGTTCATGGAAGCAGAATAAATCAAGTGACATATTGCATAGAGCAAATCTGCAATAAAAGGCCTCTTTCAGGTGTTAAAGAGAACAGCTACCACTTTAAGAACTACAATGCATATGACACAAGCCATGGTATTTTCAATCACTTCAAGCTCATGTGAAAGATAGGCAATGGATAAGAAAAAACAGAGAAGATATGGTGCATTGGAATTATGGTGTTGGTAAGGAATATTACAAGTCTCATAGACAGCCAAAAGATAAATAAATTTGTCTTAAAAATACAGCCAGAATGGTCTTTAAGAAAGCTCTAGTAGTGTACTGGTTATGAGTTGGGATGTTAACCTCAAGGTCAACAGTTTGAAACTACCAGCCATTCTGCAAGAGAAAGGTGAGGCTTTCTGCTCCCATAAATTTCTACAGCCTTGGAAACTGTATGCAGGGTTGCCATGAGTCAGAACAGACTCCACCACACAATACCTACCAGGGTGACACTTCATCTCACATACTTTAGAGATATTATCAGGTGGACCAAGACCCTGGAAAGTACAGTGTAAGTGATAGGGAGGAAGATTCCCAATGACTTGGATTGACTCATGGTTGCAACAAGTGGCTCATAAAAACAATTGTGAAGATGTATAGGACCAGGCAGTGTTTCATTCTGTTGTACATTGGGTCACTATGAGTCAGAACCAACTTGATGGCACCAAACAACAACAATGTACATATATATGTATATAACATACAGGATATATGTTATATCCGCTACTCATCTGTCAGTTTGTCATACTTTGGTGCCTTATGAGTTGCTGTGATTCTGGAAGCTATGCCACCAGTATTCTAAATACCAGCAGGGTCACCCATGGTAGACAGGTTTCAGATAAGCTTCCAGACAAAGACAGACTAGGAAGAAGTAGTGACAAACTACTTTAGAATATTTAGTCACTGAAAACCTTATGAATAGCAGAGAAACACTGTTACATATAGTGCCAGAAATTGAGGTCATCAGGTGGGAAGGCACTCAAAATGTAACTGGGGAACAGATGCTTCCCAAAAATAGAGCTGACCGTGATGGCACAAATGGAGTAAAGCCCATGGGAGAGGAGTCCATAGGACCTTCATTTGCTGATGGGGCACAACTCAAAATGAACAGAAACAGCTGTAAATATCAATTAATAATCGGAACATGGAATGTATGAAGTATGAATCTAGGAAAATTAGAAATTGTCAAAAATGAAACAGAACGCATAAACATTGATATCTTAGGCATTAGTGAGCTGAAATGGACTGGTATTGGCCATTTTGAATCTGATGACCACATAGTTTACTGTGCTGGGAATGACAAATTGAAGAGGAATAGTGTTGCATTCATTGTCAAAAAGAACATATCCAGATCTGTCATGAGGTAC
>NW_006421827.1:0-2205 GCF_000296735.1 Chrysochloris asiatica | reverse complement strand
AGGAGAAAGATGAGGCTTTCTGCTCCCGTAAAGATTTACAGCCTCGGAAACCCTGTACAGGGTCGCTATGAGTTGGAACTTACTCCATGGCACATAACCACCACCACCATCATGGGCAAAAAATTGAATGCTGTAAAATGAAACAAAAGTAGATGGAATGAATACACAGAGTTACTGTACCAAAAAGAAATGGTATATGTTCATACATTTGAAGAAGTAACATATTCTCAAGAGCCAATGATACTGAAGGCAGAAGTCCAAGGTGCACTGAAGGCATTGACAAAGAACAAGGCTCCAAGAACTAATGGAATAGAAATTAAAATCTTTCAACAAACTAAGGCACTCCCTCATCTATGTCAACAAATTTTTAAGAGAGCTACCTGGCCAAATGATTGGAAGAGATCCATATATGTGTACATACCAAAGAGAAGTGACCCAACAGAATTTGGAAATCATAGGAAAATGTAAATTATATTGCATGCAAGTAAAATTTTGCTAAAGATATTTTAAAAATCAGCTGCATTGTCAATGTCCATACATTGACAAGGAACTGTAGGATATAGAGTGAGGAATATCACTGCTGATATCTGATGGATCTTGACTGAAAGCAGAGAATATCAGAAAATGTTTATCTGTGCTTTATTGACTATGCAAAGGCTTTCAGTTTTGTGAATCAGTACAAGCTATGGACAACATTGCAGAAAATGTGCATTTCCAAACACATTGCAGAAAATGAGTTTCCTTGTGAGTTGTGTTCCCAAGGAACCTGTACATAGACCACAGAGGTAGTCATTTGAAGAGAACAGGGGAACGCTAAATGGTTTAAAATGAGGAAAATTGTGCACCAGGTTTGTATTCTTTCACCATAGTTATTCAGTCTGTATACTGAGCAAATAATCTGAGAAGCAGGATTATATGAAGAAGAACAAGGCATCAGGGTTTCAGGGAGACTCATCAACAATCTGCAATATACAGATGATACAACCTTGCTTGTTAAAAGCAAAGAGGATTTAAAATACTGATAAGCTCACAGTCTTTGGTATGGGTTGCACCTCAATGAAAAGGAAACAAAAATCCTCACCACTGGATCAATAAACAACATCCATATAAATGGAGAAAATATTTAAGTTTTCAAAGACTTCATTTTGCTCAGATCAACCATCAACATTCATGGAATCAGTCAAAAAATTAAATGACATTTTGTTTGTTTGCTGCACAAACAAAAAAAGACATATTTTTTTATTCAAGAGCAAAGATGTCTCTTTGTGAGGACTAAGGTACACTTGACCCAGGCCATGTTATTTTTGGTAACGTCATATGCATGTGAAAGTTGGACAATGAATAAAGAAGAAACTTGAAACTCTGAAGAATTGATGCTTTTGAGTATGGTGCTTGAGAAGAATATTAAAAGTAGCGTGAACCTCCCAAAGAACAAACCAATTTGTGTTGGATCAAGTACAGCCAGAATGCTCCTTAGAAGCCAGGATGGCCAAACTTGGTCTCTTATACTTCTGACATATTATCAGGAGGGACCAGTCCCTGGAGAAGGACATCATGTTTGGCAAAGTGGAGAGCCAACAAAAACGAGGAAGACTCCCAGCAAGTTGGACTGTCCCTGTGGCAGCCACAATGGGCTTAAGCATAGTAAGGATTATGAGGTTGGTGCAGGTCCAGGCATAGTTTCATTCTGCTGTGTTTAAGGTCGCTATGAGTTGGTATTGACTTGATGGCACCTAACATCAATAACAAAGACAAGTGAGATAGAGGAAGAAATGCGCTCTGAGAAGACAGCTTTAAAACAAAAGAAAGAAGAATATTTGCGTATCAATATCTGTATGGGAGTCCTGGTGTGGTGCCTCCAGCTACTCCTTGGAAATCCTACATAGGGTTACTGTGAGTCAGAACCGTTATGATGGCACTTAGCAACAAAAACCAAGTGTCTGTATGAATGAGTCCATGATGAAAACATTTAAAACATGAGGATATGAGAGAACTTGAGAATAATTTTCTGGAGCCCACTTCTTGAGTAGGAAAGAGAGAAAAGAATACAGGAATCTACTTCACTGAGGGAGGATTGGTCTTGCACCAGCTGTTCTCCCTACTCTCAGGATAGGAGTAAGTCTATATAGGTACAGAAGTTGGTAGGGAAGTACACTGCAAAGCCTAGTCATAAAGATGAGCATGGTTATTATTGAAAAGAAAGCT
>NW_006421826.1:0-2153 GCF_000296735.1 Chrysochloris asiatica | reverse complement strand
CATGACTTTACTAAGTCCTGATGTAGCACTGTGAATTAATGTGCTAGACTGCAAAGTCGGTTTGAACTGCAAAGTTAGTGGTTCAAGCTTACCAGCTGCTTCTTGGAAACCCTCTACAGGGTCGCTATGGGTTGGAACCGACTTGACAGCACTTAACAACAACAACTGTTTTAGTATTATAACTTTGAGAATTTAGCATTTGTAATATTAGCAATATTTAATATTTTGTGCCTCTAATACTATTAAAATAAATTAAATCGCTATGGTCTCTGTATCAATTTTTCCAAATACTTTATAATTCATGATAGTTTAGGGCATAAGGAAAACCATACTTAGAGCTATTTCTACTAAATGTTGAATTAAATTATGGCACAGAAAATCTAGCACATTAAAAAATAATATAAGTTGATTAACTGAAATTCATACTAAAAATACAATGACTCGACATGATCAATTAATATACTTTTAACATATTACTGGAGTCCTAGTGTGGTGCTATAGGATAATCATTGGACTGATAACCATAAAGTTGGTGGTTCAAACCCACCAATCATTCCTCGGAAAGAAAGCCTGACTATACAGGGTCTCTCTGAGTCAGAATCCACTCAGCGGCACTAATAACAACATATTATTCAATCAAAAGGAAGAAGCATATGCTTATTTTCACAATTGATCAATGGGCATTTGAGGAAATTCAATATCCATTATTAGTAAAGAGTTTTAATAAAAGAAGAATACTTAAATATGTCTTTAAATGAGTGAGTGATTGATGTGTGAGTTTAGAAAGGGAGTTTAGAAAGACAGAGAGGAGGGACTATGTGGGTGTGTGTTAGTGTCCTTTCCAATGCTATTGTTGTTAAGTGCCATCGAGTTGGTTTGTCCTTTCCAATAGGAAGATGTAAAAACATCGAATTTAAAGTCAGGAACAAGACAAGGATGTTGACAACCATCATTCTTATTTATCATTGTTCTGGAAGTATTAGCTGATGCAAGTGAACAAGAAAATAAGTAACAGATATAATCAATGGACAAGAAAAAGTGTAATTTCCATATGGTACCCGAAAAATTGAAATATATAAAAAACAAATATAAATTAAACAGAAAAATTTCATAATAAACAATGTAAGTATTTAGCTAGGCATCTGTGTTCAAAAATTTTTTCCAATTATCATATTTTTAAAATCACCTTCCAATTTAAAAACAACAGACTAAAAGATATAATAAAATAACCAAACAAAAAAATTGAATCCACTGCTGTTCCCTTGACTCTGACTCATAGCAAGTCTATAGGGCAAAGTAGAACTGTTTCCTCAGGTTTCCGAGGCTGTAAACCTTTACAGAAGCACACAGTCTCATTTTTCTCTCATGGAGCAGTGGGTGGGTTCAAATCGCCAATCTTTCAGTTAGCAGATTAATGCTTAACCCACCGTGCCACCGAGGCTCAATAAATGAAAGAATAGATTCCATTTAAAAAAAAAAGCAACAAAAAGACAAACATCAAGACATAAATTTTAAATTAAATGGGCAAATCTCTAAGACTAAAGGAAACTTGAGTACCTAATTATATCAGAAGTATCAATATTACAAAGATGTCATCCTTCCTAAATCAATCGATAAATTTAATGTGACTCCAGTTTTTAAAGATACCAGTACTCTTTAATTGGAAATTTTAACCCTAACAAATATAAAACAATCAACAAAAATAGTCAAGAAAATTCTGACTAATTAAAAAACAGAAGATTGACCCTAGCAGATAATAAAACATATAGGAAGACTAAGGGAACATAGGGCAGTGCAACATATGCTAAGGTATCAGTTGTCATCGAAAGAGAAAAACAACAGAGTTCGTAAAACTACGGCCAGTGGGCCAATTCTGGTTCACTGCCTATTTTCAAATAGCTTATGAGCCAAGAAGAGGTTTTTTTTTTTCACATCTTTAAATAGTTATAAAAAAGTGTCGGTTATTTGTTAAATAGTTAACATAGGGTGCTTCAGCAAGTGATGCTGGGATAAATGGATAGCCACACAAAAGCAAAAAAAGATTAATGAAGTTGGACCATTACATGGCATTATGTACAAACATTAACTCAAACTATACTAAGGACCTAAATATAAGAACTAACACCACCTTACATTTTGGCAATTGTGACATC
>NW_006421825.1:0-2212 GCF_000296735.1 Chrysochloris asiatica | reverse complement strand
GGTGCGTGTGAAATGGATCATGTGGACAAAATAAACCAGTGCCAGAAGCAATACACCATTGTTCTCTAAGCTGCTTCAAGGGGACTCTTCACAGGTACCAAGAAGCCACTCTAGCCACTCCACATAGTTTTGAAGATACTCTCCTTTTTTTTACATTGCACATTACTCAGGCACAGAAGAAAGGCCAAAAACAGGCACCAAATGAAGGAAAAACTGAAGTAGGCCAAACTCATTTTCCACACAGAGAGATAATTGGAACCATAGTAATTCTGGAGATCTGAATTAAATGAATAAATTGAGACATGGGAAAAACTGAAAAGGACAACAGTTTCCTGGCTCACACAGAATCATTACCTTGGGCAGGCATTTTTCTTGAAGACCAATTGATAAAACAAGACAAAAATGTTTTTCTCCATTAATTGCTTTCAAACACTTCCCTGTTAAATGCCCAATTAAAAGGTAGAAGTGTGGTCCTCTGTTCGCTTCTAATGACCTTGCATGAGTGGTTGTGGGTGGATGGAGAGAAGGAATGGATGAGGAAGAAAGAAAATAATAGAAGAGTGTAGCATTTCCTTTTATGGATTGTAGAATAAAAAGATCATTGGAAAAGGTTTATCATTTCTTTAGACTACAATAGCCTACTGAAAGAACAGAGACTTAGAATAGAAACACAACACAAGCAACAAAAGTTTTCTGAAAGGCAATAATACTTTGGAATTTCTTTGGAATTAGCATGACTAAATACACATGGAGGTATAACCAAAACACCTTGCTTTACTTACATATATGTGCAAGAAAATATATCGTTAGCTCAAGACAGATTTCCCATTTATGGAGTAATTTCAAATTGTGGCATTTAAAATATTATTTAAACCACAATATAAAACAACAACAATGACAACAGCAGCAAACCATTGTAAGGTGAATTAGATGTATTTTGACTACAACAGGACTTATAGACTGTGTAAAGATCAAGAATCCTTTAATTTTATAATTGCATCTTGTTTGGAAGGGGATGGCCGGAAGTATGGAAGAAAGGATGAGAAGGATCTTGAGGAAGGAGTGGGAAAAGGAATCTGAGAAATGCTTCTCTCTGTAATTCTATGTATTTTGAGGACAGAGTCTGACCTTTCCTCTCTTAATCATCTCTTTCTTTCTCATTCTTTTTCCTCCTAAATCCTAATTCTGTACATACCTCTCAGAGAGCCTGTGAAATTTGATAAATGGAAACAATAAAAAATGCTTCTCATTTTGTATGACATTAAATAAATTGGGAGTGTGGGGTGAAATGGAGATGACATTTGAAGTAGACTTAGCTTCAGTATATACAGATTATGTTTTGTTTGGATTCAGAAATGTGGTCCTAACATAGAAGATAATAGGCAAAGCTGTCCCTTTTTTTTTATGTTAAACTGTTTGAAGTTAGTGCAGTGAGTTCTGGTTGAACCATGTTCATGAGGAAGTCCCAAATGCAAAGTATACCAGGTCCATTTAAGCTCAACTTTGACAAAATTGGTTCTTGTGAATAAAACATTGTTTTTATGGTTGTTAAGGTTCTCACTCATAATGACGTTGGATAGGGTGTACAAGGTTGTAAATCTTTGCAGGAACAGAAAGCCTCATCTGTCTCTCGCTGAGTAGGCTAGAATCACCAACTTTGTTGTTAGCTGCCAGCAAGTTTGCCCCAACTCATGGGGAGCCGATAAAACTCATGGTATAGATTCTGTACCATGGTTGGATAGAACCATTTTGATGTGCAAGATCTTTATTGACAGATTTTGGGAAGTAGGTGGTTATGTTTTCCCTTTTGTTCTTTTATTTCCCTTGTTTTTTCTTTTTTCTTGCTATTCTTTTTCCCTTTTTTTTTTCTACTTCCCTTCATTTTCTTACATTTTCTTTGTGATTCTCTTTTCTCTATTCCCTTTTCTAGTTTTTGTTTCTTCTTTGTTTTTTTTTCAAGAATTATTTTTGTTTTTTTTGTTGTTGTTGCTATTTGTTTATTTATTTTCTTATTTTTTGTTGCTCTCAGCAGGAGACAACAACCATGACCACACTGCCCATCTCAGGCACCTGCACCCCATGATCAACATTAGACAATGGCCAACAACAGTCTGTCCAATCCACCTTCAACTGTTCTATACAAACAGTTAATAGAGAACTGCGAATATACATCCATCCTCTGTGAAAACACATTAAGAGGCACGTGGTGAAC
>NW_006421824.1:0-2212 GCF_000296735.1 Chrysochloris asiatica | reverse complement strand
GTTGTTGTTAGGTACCACCTAGTCAGTTTTGACTCACAGTAACCCCATGCAAAAGCTAATGAAGCACTGCTTGGTTCTGTGTCATCCTCACAATTGTTATTTTTGAGCCCATTGCTGTTGCCACTGTTTCAATTAATCTTGTTGAGATTTTCCTCTTTTTGCCAACCCTTCAAGCCTGATGTCCTCCTCCGGGGACTGATCCCTCCTGACATCAAATTCAAAGTACAAGAGACAAAGTCTTGCCATCATAACTTCTAAGGAACATTTTGGCTATACTTCTTCCAAGATTGGTTTTTATTTGTTCTTCTGCCAGTCCATGATACTTTGAAATTCTTCTCCAGCACCATAATTCAAATACATGGGTTCTCCTTCTCCAATCTTCTTTATTTACTGTCTAGCTTTCATATGCATATGAGACAACTGAAAATACCATGGCTTGGTTCAGGTGCACCTTAGTCTTTCCTCATTAACACTTTAACACTTTAAATAGGTCTTTTGTACCAGATTTGCCTAATCATTAGCAGCAACAATGAGCTTAAGCTTAACAACAATTGTGAGGAGGGTGCAAGACCAGATGGTGTTTCCTTCTGTTGTATAAACAGTCTTTGTGACTGAAGACCAGAAGAATTGTGGGATGACCTCCAGAACATCATACATCAAGAAAGCAAAAAGTCATTCATAGGAGCCAACTTGACAGCACCACACAACAACAAAATGTCATTTGTTTCTTGACTCCTACTTTCATGAGAGTTAATTGTGAATCCAAGCAAAATTAAGTTAGCAAATGTTCATGGAAAATGCTTATTGTGATAAAAATATATATGGATTACAATTTTTCTTAACCAAAATAAACTCAAAATAATTAGTACTCATGTCAAAGAAAGGTGGAATTTAGAAAATAACAAATTATATGATTAATATCACATGCAAGTAAAATTTAGCTGAAGATACTTAAAAAATAATTTCAGTAATATATCCACAGGAAATTTCCAGAAAGTCAAGCCAGATTCAGAATTGGACACAGAACAAGGGACATCTTTTCTGATACCAGATGGATCCTGGCTGAAAGCAGAAACATACCAGAAACATGTCTGTTTGTGTTTTATTGACAATGCAAATATATTTTATTGTCTGGATCTTGAAAAACTGTGAATAGCATTGGTAACTAATGAAATTCTAGAACATTTCATTGTACTCATGTGAAACCTGCATCTAGACCAAGAAGCGGTATATTGAACAGAACAAAAAGTGACGTTGTTTAAAATAAGGCTAGGTAAGCATCAGGGTTGTATCCTTTCATCATACTTATTCAATTTCTATGCTGTATAAATAATATAAAATAGTGGACTATATGATAAAGAGTGCAGCATCAGGACTGGAGGAAAGCTCATTAACAACCTGTGATATACAAATGACACAATTTGCTTACTGAAAGCAAATAGGACTTGAAACTTATGATGATCAAATACTACACCTTTCAATATGATTCAACCTAAACATAAAGAAAATAAATAACTCTAACAACTGGATCTATAAATAGCTTCAAGATAAATGAAGAAAAGATCAAAGTTGTCAAGGACTTTGTTTTAGTTGCATCCACAATCAGTGTTCATGAAAGCAGCAATCAAGAAATCAAATGACATATTACATGAGTAAACCTGCTGCAAAGTAACTCTTTAAAGTGTTAAACCACAGAGGTATAACTTTGAGGCCTTATGTGCACCTGATCCAATCCATGATATTTCAATCACCTCGTAGGCATGTGAACACTGGACAATGAAAATGAAAGACTGCAGAAGAATTAATGAATTTGAATTATAAGTACCAGCAAGGAATATTTAATATGCACAAACTGCCAGAAGAACAAAGAAATCTGTGTTGAAGACGTATAGTCAGAATGCCCTTTAGAAGCAAGGATAGGGTGACTTTGCCTCAAGTGCTTTGAACATATTTCCCAGTGTGATAAATCTCTGGAGAAGAACAACAGGCTTGATAAAATACAATGACCTCTGCTGGCACAGTGTAACAAGCATTGAGCTGCTAGCTGCAAGGTCAGTGGTTTATACCCACCAGCCATTCCAAGAGTAAAGGCTATCTGCTCCAAATCAGAGGATCAATGAACAAGAGAGAAACCCTCAATGAGAGTGACTTAAAAATGGGTCATACTTAATAATAATTATGAGGATGACTCAGGTCTGGGCAGCATTTTGTT
>NW_006421823.1:0-2204 GCF_000296735.1 Chrysochloris asiatica | reverse complement strand
TTTTTTTTTATGTTTGATTGTGACTTATGTGATAGTTTACATTCATCCTATCGTATATCCTTTCATTGCCATGGTTACAATCCCCTCCATGCATCATCAACCAACCAGAGGGTATACCCTGCAAGCCTGCCCCCTGGACGTCAGCACATAGTCCCCCTCTCTCTCTGGGCCTAAAGTCCCCAGCTGCTCCATCTCTCCACATCATTGTCTCTGCCTCCATCTCTGGCATCTCTGCTTCTCTGGGTAGGGTCCCGCTCTCTGCTCTTCTCCCTTGATGGTCCCAGAGACCTCCACTCCTAGACTGCAAAGTCAATTACTCCTCTCCTTTTGCTACAAAATGCCTATCTTTACATTTACAACCCTCACAATCAGTCCCGATAACAATTATTCACTATTGTATCACAAGAGACCTATCTGCATCTCCTTTCATCAACCCTGTCTAGACAGATTGGATACTACTCAGTGGAGATTCTACCTTCTTCAGCACCCTCTGGATCTAGGCTCCCTCTTGAAAGCTTGTAAGCCAGTCACTTCTTGCCTTTGTAGTCCCCACCCCCCATTTTGGGTAGCCAATGTCCTAGTTGCCCATCCCTGTCTATCCTGTGTATTGAGGGGGTGGGAATGATCCTCGCTGTAAAGATTTGTTCCCTCTTTTGAGCATCCATAGGTGTAGGTCAAATTCATCAAATTGTATCATATCTTGCTTTTCCCCCTCTTCTTTCTTCTTCTAGTTGAGCTCTGATCATCGAGTCATTGAAGCCAGGTCAAGTGGATATTATCTGCAAGTGTGGATGGTCTTATGCATATGTCCTCTCTTTTTATCAGCTGGATGCTTCACTCTCCACTCTAGTCCTCTGTGGCTATGTCACTGACTCTAGGCCCAAGAGTCCCCAGGTCTTTCCATACTGCTGGCCAACGAGGTCTCCACCTGGGTTCACAAGAGTCTATTGAGCATTGTAGGGCTTAGCTCACAGCTTCATTGCTGTTTTCCCCTCACTTACCCTTATCAGTGACAAATGTGGTCACCAATCAGAGCGTGTATTCCCTTAGTCTTGGAAGGGGGTTTACCCTGAGGGAACCCGACCACTTGCCTTGATGTCTTCAGGGTGAGCAACTTACTTATTCTTGTAGTAATCAGTCGGACTGCCTATATTGTTTTGTATTTTTCCTGTTGGTCTTTCTTTCAAGAAGTAGCTTTTGTTCTTCTAGCCATTCTATGCTGGTCTGAGTTTACACTTTTTAAAGAAAATTTCTTTATATTTCTCTAGTCAAGTTCTGATCATCAAGCCATCAAAGATGCAAGTTTGGACATTCTTAAACAAGGCAAATTTTTTGACAAAACAGTGATATGGATTCATTTCTTGAACTTACTTTATGATTTTCAGTAACTTCACTTTTGCAGGGCAAGTCCTTTCTTCAAGATGGTGTACCCATTTTAGAATTTCTTTTTCTTCAACATTACCAATCAATAATATGGACTTGAACTATACACTTGCTTAGAGGAGGGCCCCATTTTAGCATTCCTTCCCTGCACATGCTTAAGCTCAAACCCCCTTCCCTCTCCCCTCCCACCACCAACCACCTTGGAATGGTCTAGCAGGACTCGAATGGGACCAAGGAGAATTGCACTGATTCTCTCAGCTGGTTTTCTGTATCGCTTATCCTGAAGGATTAAGGATGTTAAAGCTAGGATTTACTGTATGGATAAGGGATGTTCAAGGGAAGGCAACAAGGCAGAGACTCTATAGCCTTAACCTTCTCTGAGCAAAATAGATTCTTAAAGCTTAGACTGATGACCATGATAGGAAAACTCACACACAGATTTGGAACCAAAGTTTTAGTGAGCATTTCCCTTTAGAACACTAAAGATAGACAAATGGGACTGATTCACAGATTCAAGGATGTTCAGAGGGGCCATGGGAAAATTAAGAGAAGTAATAGTAACCATGAAAGACAAGGTCTGCTACAGCACTTCATTTATGAATGCAAAAATAAATAAATAAATAAAAAGGAAAGAAAGAAAGAGGACTCAAAAGTAAAAGTAAAGCTCTGATCCTAACCAGAGAAGTGACAACAACAGAGATGGTGGCAGAGGCAATGGCATAGAGAAACAGAGCAGCAGAGGACAAGGCCTATGAACTGAGAAATGCAGTGTGCCTGCTGGCAGGAGGCTAACCTACAAAATATGCCTTTTGGAAATTTAA
>NW_006421822.1:0-2211 GCF_000296735.1 Chrysochloris asiatica | reverse complement strand
CGCGGAGCGGCTGGTAGTTTCGAACCGCTGACCTTAAGGTTCGCAGCCCGATTCGTAACCACTACGCTACCAGAGCTCCTTGTTGTTGTTATTAAGGGCCGTCAATTCAGTTCTGATTCATAGTGACCTGGAGCGACTGGTAAGTTTGAACAGCCGACCTCACGGTTCAAACCGACCTTGCGGTCCAGTGCATTATCCTACATGCCTCCCCAGGACTTCGCTACCCTCAGCAGAAAGCTGGTTTTTTTTTTTTTGTTTTTTTTTTTATTATAATTAGGGGTGGAGTGCATGGGTGAATTTGATTTCATATGGTTCTCATTATCTATATAGGAAGCAAAGATTTCTAGAATTTAATTTGCTTATGAGTGGGTGATAGAGGACACGGAGGTTATCACTTAAGAATCATACATTTATTAACCTGAGATCTAGTTTTCAAAATATTATCAAATCTTTATATGGTATATATTTATATATATATTTTTTCACTAGAAAAAGAAAATGGCCTAAATACTTTTGTATTTATAATAATCTGTTTTCTTATTATAATGATATTTAGGCAAATCAATTTAGGAAACTAAATTTGCTACACCTAATTAAAAGGGGAGCATGGTGGCTCTGCAGGATAAGCACGGGACCGTGAACCACAGGGTCAGTAGTTTAAAGCAGGAAAAAGACGAGGCTTTCTGTTCCCATAAAGGTTTGTAGCTGTGGAAACCCTTTACAGGGTCTATGAGTGGGAACCAACTCAATGGCGCTTAACAATATCAACAATAGTTTATTATTGTTGACTTATAAGTGAATTATTGGTTTGTTTTGGAGTCTTGGTGTGGCACTGTAGGATAAGCATTGGACCGCAAGGCCCGTTTGAATGATAAGGTTGGTGGTTCAAACTTACCAGCCACTTTTTGGAAACCCTATATAGGGTCATGTGTGTTGTAACCTACTCAATGGCACTTAACAACAACATACTTAATTATAGTAACAAAGGACACTGTATTTTAATTTCAAGAACTACAAAAAAACATTTTTGGGGACTCAGTATAAAGTGGCCATTATGAACCTCCTAATTTTGGAAAAAAGTAGTCTTCTCCAAAGATATTATAACCGAGTCTGGATATCAGCAGTAATGTGCATGAGTTTTCCATATTATGTAGTTCACATAGTGCCCGGCATTGTGTTCAGTACTTTAATCATTTCATTGCATAGTTCTAACTATCCTACAAGGCATTATCACTATTTTCAGATGAGGAAACCAAGAATTTTTGAAGTGAAATAGTTTAAGTAGGTTTATATAACTATTAAGTTAAAGAGCCACAATGTGAACCAAAATCTAATCCTAAAGCTGGCATTCTTTCTGTCATATTAGGGTATAAAACACTCCCTAGTAATTTCCTCAGAAAGATGTCTCCTTTTTGGCCTTAGTTCAGAGAGAATTTTCTAAGGACTTCAGTAAAATGAGGTGCAACTGTGAGCGATCAGGTGCAACGGAAATCAAGGAAATGTGAGGGACCCCAAAAGATAAAACTGAGTTCCCATTGTACAAATACAGCTAAGAGAGGATTCAAAACTTAGCTCAGCTGACAGAAAGGATATGAGGGTAATAAAAAAAGTTAAATACATGCAATAAGGAACATATTTATGCAAAATGGGTACTGTAGTCATGGACATATTACAAAATTTAAAAAGATGACCGCATAATCTGTCCAAGAGATTCCATTCTATATGATTTTTTAAAAAAGAAATGAAAAGAATATGACAGAATCATTACCAACTGAAAAAGAAAGTGAATTCTTTACATGAAGTTAATACAGATTTCAAATAATTCATTCTGAATGAAGCTTATTTCTGAAATGTAAGCTAGCAGTTTATTGGTGTACCAATTAAGATGATGGTCTAGTTTAATTCCAAAGATATTAAATTTTTTTTGCTATTAGTTTTAAAGTGCTCTTAAACATGAAGCATTTTTTTCACATAACATTTTTGATAGATTTTTTTTAAAAAAGTACAGCTGTTGGTCTTGGAGCACCATTGACAAACAAGAGTAGTCAGAAATGGGTGGGGAGATATATATACATATATACGAATCGGGCTGCAAACCTTAAGGTCAGCGGTTCGAAACTACCAGCAGCTCCGCGGGAGAAAGATGAGGCTTTCTACTCCCGTAAAGATTTACACCCTCGGAAACCCTGTACAGGGTCGCTATGGGTCGGA
>NW_006421821.1:0-2185 GCF_000296735.1 Chrysochloris asiatica | reverse complement strand
TCTTCCAAATTTCTTGGCATAGATGAGTGAGTGCCTCCATTGCCGCATCACATCAGTTTGTTGAAAGATTTCCATTTGAATTACATCAATTCCCAGTGTCTTGTTCTTTGTCAATGCCTTCAACACACCTTGAACTTCTTCCTTTCAGTTTCATTGGCTCTTGAACATATGATACCTCTTGAAGAGGTTGAATGTTGGTTGGTACTGTGACTGTGTATTCCTTCCATCTTCGTTTGATGCTTTCTGCATCATTCAATATTTTACCCATAGAATCCTTCAATAATTCAAACAGAGGCTTGAATTTTTTTCTTCAGTTCCTTCAGCTTGAGAAATGCTGACTGAGAGTGTTCTTCCGTTTTGGTTTTCTAACTCCAAATCTTTGCACATTTCAATATTTGACTTTGTCTTCTTAAGCTGCCTTTTGAAATTTTCTATTCAACTCTTTCACCTCCTCATTTCTTCCATTTGCTTTAGCATCTCTATGCAAGAGAGCAAGTTTCAGAGTGTCTTCTGACATCCATTTTGTTCTTTTCTTTCTTTCTTGATGACCTTTTGCTTTCTTCTTGTATAATGTTCTTGATGTGATTCACAGTTCCTCTGGTCTTTGGTCATTAGTGTCTAATGCATTAAATCTGTACTTGAGATGATCTCTAAATTCAGGTGGAATATGTTCAACATCATATTTTGGCTTTTGTGGACTTGTTTTAATTTTCTTTAGCTTCAACCTGAACTTGCCAACAGAATTCAACAACATAAAAAAAATAATGATACATCATGACCAACTGAGATTCATACCAGAGATTCAAGGATAGTTTAGTATTAGAAAAACAATCAGTGTAACCACCACCACATAAACAAAATGAAGGGAAGGAAAAAAAACCAAAAAAACCATGAGCATATCATTCAATGCAGAAAAAAAAAAATGGACAAAATGCAGTATTCATTCCTGATAAAAACACTGAACTAAATAGATTATAAGGGGAAATCCTCAACATAATTGAGGGTAAATGTACACAGTCAACAGCCAACATCATTCTCAATGGAGACAAATTGAAAGCATTCCACTTATAAACAGGAGCCAGACCAGCTTGCCCTTTATGGCCACTCCTATTCAATATTGTGCTGGAAGTCTTAGAGATATAAGATAAGAAAGAGTAATTAAAGGCATCCAAATTGGCAAAGAAGAAGTAAAAACTCTCTCTATTTGTAGATGATATGATTCTGTACTTAGAAAACCCCAAAGATACATAAAGAAAAATTTTGGAACTCATTGAAAATTTCAGAAAAGTGGTAGGGTACAAGATCAACATAAAAAAATTAGTTGCATTACTTTACACTAATAAAAAGAACTCCGGAAAGGAAATCAGGAAAACAATACCATTTACAACAGCCACCCAAAAGCTAAACAAATCAAACCAGAGAAAAATAAAAGAACTATACAAAGAAAACTTCAAAACATTATTATAAGAAATCAACAGAGACCTACAAAAATAGAAGAGTATACCATGCTCTTGGATAGGAAGACTTACCGTTATGAAAAATGTTAACATTATCCAAAGTAATCTATGTATATAATGTAATCCCAATCCAGATTCCAACATCATTCTTTAAAGAGATGGAAAAATCACCAATTTTTTATGGAAAGGAAAAAGACCCCAGGTAAACAAAGCATCACTAAAACTGAAAAACAAACTAGGAGGCCTCTAACTTCCTTATCTCAAAATCTACTACACAGTCACAGTAGTCAAAACAGCCTCATACTGGTATGATGAGAGGTTCAGAGATCAATGGAACAGAACTGAGAATCCATCCACCTACACTCAGTTGCAACCATACACTGACAGAGAACTTCCAGAGGTTGAAACTGGATTCAGAAGAGGACGTGGAACAAGGGATATCACTGAAAGGTTTAAAATTAGGAAAGGTGTGTGCCATGGTTGTATTCTTTCACCATATTTATTCAATCTGTATGCTGAGTAAATAATCTGAGAAGCTGGATTAGATGAAGAAAAATGTGGCATCAAGATTGGAGGAAGATTTACTAATAACCTACGATATGCAGATGATACAACCTTGCTTGCTGAAAGCAAAGAGGACTTAAAATACTTATTGATGAAGATCAAAAACCACAGCCTTCTGTATGGGTTGCATCTCAGTGTAAAGAAAACAAAAATCCTCAACACTG
>NW_006421820.1:0-2217 GCF_000296735.1 Chrysochloris asiatica | reverse complement strand
TACCTGAGGACTCTAGACTCATGGAAAGAGAAAGGCTGTGTGCTGGCGGCCAGGAGGCAGGCTTGCAGAATGTTCCTTTTGGTTGTTTAAGTAATTATATATTCCCGAGTGTTTCTGTGTGCATCCCATTGCCCCCTCGCAAAAAAAAAAAAAAAGAGGGAATGGAAGCAAATGCTGTTGAATGATGATGCATGGAGGAGATTGTAATTATTGCAATTAAACGATGAGTATAAAACCGATTTGTTTTCCCATGTAAACTATCACTCAATTCTCAATAAAAACTTAAAATATATATATATGATAAAATGTTGAGAATAAAGAAAAAGAAAAAAAAAACAAGTACAGCTGCCTATGGTTGTAAAAATGCAACAGAAGGTTTATATTAAAAGTGGCTCTTGGAAGGTGTGTAGTTGGGACATCCTGCTGAGACAAGGCGCATGGCGTGGGGATAGTGGTCACTCCAGACTCGTAATAGGAAGGACCGTGATGGTCAGTGGCCAGACCAGAGATCAAGACAGGCCGCCCTCAAGCTGTGGCAGTGGGGTTGGAGAAAAAGGTATGGATTAAAAACATCGTATGAGTTGAATCAGCAGGGCCAGGGTGTCCATGGAGAGCAGTCTCAGAAACAAAACCCAGGCACACAGATAGGAGCACAGTAAATGCTGCTTTGGGAGCAAAGGAGAGTAAGGGAGGAGTTGAAACAGCTCCAAGGGCAACTGGAATTCTATGTTGTGGAAGACAGGATATGTTACAACAAAAAACTAAAAACCCATTGTTGTCAAATTAATTCCCACACCATGTGTTGCAGAGTAGAACTGTGCTCCATGGAGTTTTATTGGCTGATCTTAACGGAAGCCAATTGCGAGGACTTTCTTCTTCAGTGCATCTGGACATGTTTGAATAGCCAGCCTGTAAGTTAGTAGTTGGTGTCCTGGTGTGGCACTGTAGGATAAGCACAAGGTCAGCAGTTCAAACTCACCAGTCACTCCTTGGAAACCCTATTAACAATAACAAGGTTATTAGTTGAGCACAAACCGTACCCTTTAAAAGGGTGAAACCCATTGCTTGGAGTCGATTCGGAGTCATAGCAATGCCATGTGTTGCAGGGTAGAACTGAACTCCATAGCGTTTTCTTGACTGTAATCTTTACAGAGGCAGGTTGCCAGGTTTTTCTTACACAGTGCTGTGAATTGGATTTGAACTGCCAGCCTTTCTAATAGCAGCCAAACCCAAACTGTTTGTGTCAGAGACCTTATGTTGGGACAGACACTCAGAAAACTAAATTCACTAAAGCAGTCTATATGTACACTCTGTGACCAGACAGTATCCTTGTCGGGGTACTTGCAACAGAAATGCATATGTTATGTTCACAAAGGATGCTCTTGGATGTTCACAGCAGCACCATGTATAAGAGCCCCAAATGCTCATCAGCAGGGGTGAGGATAAACATATAAATCATGATATAGTCACACAATGGAATACACAAAATGAGAATGACAACCAGATTCTTATGTATCTTGTAATGCAAGGCAACAATGGTGACATTAACTGAGTCCAGGAACACAAGCAACAGGGTGTGAAGCAGAAAAGAATTAACCTTGAATCAGGTAAACTTAGGGGACAATGGAACAGTGTGGGGAAGATGCAAATTAGGTAGTTGAACATGTATGCAAGTAGCAAGTCCAGGCTGGGCATGTAGGTGTGGGGGCCATAGGTTTGGTGAGCGTTGTGTAAGTGGACACCAGTTAGTAGTTAAGTGTAAAACATTTGTGCCACCCAGGGACCTCTGGTAATACTAATGGTGTTGTTAGATGCCATGGAGTGGGTATCAATTCATAGTGAACACAAGTAGAAGAGTAGAATGGTCTCATAGGGTTTTCTGGGCTGACATCTTTAGAGAAGCAATCATCCAACCTATTTCCCATGGAGCCACTGGGTTGATTCAAACCATCTATCTTTGTTTAGCAGCTTAATCGTTACATCACCAGGGCAAGGATGGGTTCATAAGTGCCATTGAGTCGGTTCTGACTCACAGTGACCCTGTATAGGGTTTCTATGGAGCAGCTGGTGGGTTTGAACTGCCAACCTTGTGGTTCTCAGTCCAGAGCTTCTCAGTCCAGAGCTGATCCTACAGCGCTACACCAGGGTAAAGATTGTTGTTGTTGTTAAGTGCCGTCGAGTCAATTCCAACCCATAGCGACCCTGTATAGGGTTTCC
>NW_006421819.1:0-2127 GCF_000296735.1 Chrysochloris asiatica | reverse complement strand
GCTCCTCTATTTAAAAGACCAAAATCTGATTAGCATTCCAACTGCACATGCTCGTGTTTGAATATTCTTTATAACTGCTGTTGTATATACACTCTCATTTCTAATTTTGTGATAGTGTCTGCATTCACTCTTTGGACAAAGGACTCAGAGCGATTACTGTAAGGCAGGAACCAGATATAAAAACCGGCTAAGATGTAGCGAATGCTTTTGGAAACTTCATTATCTAGTGTGAGAAACACACATATAAACAAATCATTACAATTCACTCTACTAAGGGGTGCCAGAAGGCACTAAGTGCTTGTGAGGACAGCCACCAAGTCATTAAAAGCCGGGAGGAGCAGGTGAAATCCTCCAAAAATGACTTCAGGTCTTAAAGGAGGACTAGGAAAGCCTGTGACAATATAGCAGAGGAGAGAGGTGTAAATGATGGTGTTGCAGACTGAATTGTGTCCCCCCCCAAAATTATATGTCAACTTGGCTGGACCATGATTCTCAGGATAAAGTCTTTATCCTCCACTTTGTGATCTGACATAATCATTCTATGTGTTATGAATCTTCATCTCTAGGAGTCAGAATCAACTCGACGCCAATGAACAAAAACAACATGTTAACAGGGCAGGATACAAGCCATAGGATTAGGTTTTATTTAGAGGCAAGCTCCTTTGAAATATAAAAGAGATGAAACAAGTGAGCAGAAAGAAGAAGGACCACTAAGAGAAGAGCCACGAGGGAAGGAAGCAAGTCCTTGGAACCCAGGGTCCCCGCACTGTAAAAAATCTCCTAGATCCAGGGAAAGGTCGATGCTGAGAACTCCAAGGAATGCTGGGCCCACTGATGCTGAAAGGAAATAAGGAACTTCTTCCTAAACACTGAGTCTCCCCTGCAACTGACACACCCAGAAATCAGATTTCTAGCCACCTAGACAAAGTATGGGTGTGGTGCTGTAAGATAAACACTGGACTGCAATGTTGGTTTGAACTGCAAGGTCAGTGGTTCAAACTTATCAGCCTCTCCTCGGAAACCCTATACAGGGTCGCTAAGAGAACCAATTTAACGGCAATTAGTAACAACAGCAACAATATCAGACTTCAAGAGAATACATTTCTGTTTGCCAAAGCCATCCACTTGTGCTATTTGTTACAGTAAGACTAGAGCGTTAAGACAGATGCCATGTGAACAAAGAGAAGGATGGTGTATCTAGAACGTGGGGAAGAAAGAAGGCAGGAGATGAGGCGAATAGAAAAGGTGGAGCCACAAGGTTGAGCCTATATCAGTTTCCTGTGGTTGCTGTGATGCATTTCTACATATTTATTACAGTGACTTACCACAAATGCAAGGAGCTCTGTAGCATAGTGGTTACGAATGGGGCTGTGAACCTTAAGGTCAGCAGTTCAAAACTACCAGCCGCTCCGCTGGAGAAAGATGAAGCTTTCTGCTCCCATAAAGATTTGCAGCCTCGGAAACCCTGTACAGGGTCGCTATGGGTTGGAACCGACTCGACTGCACTTAACAACAACAATAACCACAAATGTAGTACCTTACAGTTCTGGAGGTCAGACATCTGAAATGTGTTTTACTGGGTCAAAATTAGATTGTCTGCAGAACCACACTCCCTCTAAAAGCTCTAAAGCAGAACCACTTTGTTGACTGTCTAGCTTAGAGACAACGCCTGCAGTCCTTGGCTCATGGCCCCAAACTCCATTTTTAAAGCCTGCATCCTAGCATCTTCCAATCCCTCTCTGACCATCTGGTCTCTCTTTTAAAGGACCCATCTGATTACATTATGCCCTGAGCAATCTAGGATCATCTCCCCATCCCCACAGCATATCTGCAAAGTTGCTTCTTCTTCTTTTTTTTTTTTTTTTAAAGGTTTTTATTGTGAATTGAGTGAAAGTTTACAAGGCAGATGATCAGTTTAATGTTTAATATTCAACAAATCATACATCTTGT
Source organism: Chrysochloris asiatica (assembly GCF_000296735.1). NCBI lineage: Eukaryota > Metazoa > Chordata > Mammalia > Afrosoricida > Chrysochloridae > Chrysochloris > Chrysochloris asiatica. The sequence goes on along the minus strand of NW_006421819.1, from coordinate 177 downwards.
TTCATTGCAATGATTATAATCCCCTCCATGTACCATCAGTAAACAGTATTTCTCTGAATTCACTTTAGCTCTTTTTTTTTTTTAAAACACTCAGGCATATATAATAATTTATACCACCAAAGGGCAGGCACATTCTGCAAGCCTGCCTCCTGGCCACTGGCTCTTAGTCCCTCTCTT
>NW_006421818.1:0-2220 GCF_000296735.1 Chrysochloris asiatica | reverse complement strand
CAGTTTAGGAGGTTAGAAGTCTAAATTCAGGCTTTCTCTCTCTTGGTCTCTCAGGGAAGGCTTTTGTCTCTTCAGCTTCTGTTTCCTGGTTCCTTGGAGAACTCCGTGGGACTTTGCATTTAACTTACCTTCTTTCTCTGTCTGCTTACTTTTTTAATCTCTTTTATATCTCAGAAGAGATTGAGTTAATTTGTACCTTGCACTAAATCACACATTGTTAACATAACAAAGACTTGTTGTTAAGTGCTGCTGAATTGGTTCTGACTCCTACCAACCTTGTATAGGATTTCTAATGTTGTGAATCTTTGTGGGAGCAAGAAGCCTCATCTATCTCCCAAGGAGTGTCTGATGGGGTGGAACTACCAACCTTATGGTTCACAGTTCAGTGTTTATACTACAGAGTCACTGAACGCCCATAACAAAAATTATCCATTTCCTAAATGGAATTATTACCATAGAAATAGAGGTTCAGATTTAAAGCACATATTTTGGGTAGTGGACACAAATTCATAACTCATGGACATTGCAATTATTTACTGGAAAAGTCAAATATGTACTAATACAGCATTTCATTGGTTACTGTACATGAACGAACTTGAGAATAAACCAAGAAAGTAACAAGTAAAATATGCAGGAGTGGGAGGGAGGACACCTGTTGCCATAGATTTAACAGGCCATGTCTTCAAAGATGCCACAAAGAACAAACACAAAAATACCAATCTATTGCTTTATTCTCAAAAGCACCAGAGAGGAGCTAGAACTAAAAGGAATAATGATCCTGAACTAATTGGATTTTAAATCAAGATCAAAATGCAGCTTACATTATCCAGAAATGGAGCAGTCTAATTTAGTAATTACGGGATTCTCTGCAGTTAATTCCATCACAGCTCTCACTGTTTCGGGCATTAGGTCCACCCCCACGTCCCCTGGGATGGCACAGCCTTCTCATTTTTTGCTGGTAGAAAACTTCTATCAATGTATTGTTTCAGTTTCTCGTTCTCTCTTATCTTCTTTGTGTGATACCCTTGCTGAGCACAGTTTCCAATCAATAGAATAAAATGGTATCAGTAAATACAGTTAGAAAATTATTACACATACCTTAATTTCCTGTAATTTGTACTTTAAATCCTGAAACTTTAACCCTTTTATTATTCTCCACAACCTAAATCTGTTTTAAAAAACAAAACAAAACAAAATAATATTTCACCAGTGATGACAACATTTGTAGGGAAATAAATTGAATAAAGGAAGACAATCACTGAACTTGGCAATAGTGAGTGAAACTCTTAAACTGACTATGAGGTGGGATTGATTGTTGCAACACTTTGAATAATAACTTGAATAATACAAAAATAATAGATGCTGTTTTCTATCATTTGCCAATCTGGTGGTAATAGAAAAATGCCATACATTATGCACTAGTGACAAAGAATTTGAGATTCAAAACAAAAGAAAATGAACATGTTAACTACGTAATTAGATTTATAGTCTATCTATTCTGTATTCTACAAGAATGTTCTTTTGGGAGATGGCATAGCAGAGTGCTAGAAAGCAGGCATGGACTTTGGAGGTAGACAAGCTCAGATACCCTGACTAGATTTGTGATGTTAGTCAAGGCATTTACACTTCATTCAGCATTAATTTTCTTATATGTAATGAGACTCATAACAGTACTTCCACCATAGGCCTTCAAGTATACAATAGGATAAAGAATGTTAAACACTTAGCATAATGTCTATCACATGCTAAATGCTCAGCCCTGTGAGTCTTATGTTTATAAATAAATTAGTAATTTAGATCTTCAAAATTGTTTGATTTTACTTAACAGACAATGCAACAGCCAAGTAATACACCATTTCTCTTTGGCCTCAATAGTAGAAGTTCAAACAGCAGTGCACTGTTTATAATAGATCTGGTAGTGCAGTGAGTAAGCACTCAACTGCTAACCCAAAACAGTCATCGGCAGAAAACGTTAATTAAAGGAATTCATCTCCATAATAGGGAGATGTAGGTATACTTGATTCTTTGGATCATGGTATCTTCTCTTCTCCCTATTGAATTTAGTTGTTCATGGCTTTCATGGGACTGGCCAATACTTCCTGCTACACATGTCTTTGCTCTTGTTAGAAGCCAAGCACTTAATCACTGCTCCACCAGGGCTCTCCTCATAGTGGCAGGCTATTGTTGTTAAGTGTCATTGAGCTAATTCTGATTCATAGT